>NW_008357032.1:855371-871801 GCF_000622305.1 Nannospalax galili | reverse complement strand
CCCCCATCATATCTCCCTCAAGTTCATGTCCTCCTTTTGTAATTATTTAGTTTTAAGTCCTGAGTTCAATTAATGCTGCTCATATACACATGGGCTTGGGGTCATCCTCTGGTCCTCTGGGGCATGAAGAACCTACCAGTGGCCACAGTCCTACAGAAAAGTGACTGTCCCTCACTTAGTAGCCATCAGTTACCATTAGCTCCTCAGCTGGGGTGGGGCCTCAGGAGCCCCTCCCCAACTGCTCATATACACATGGGCTTGGGGTCATCCTCTGGTCCTCTGGGGCATGAGGAACCTACCAGTGGCCACAGTCCTACAGAAAAGTGACTGTCCCTCACTTAGCAGCCATCAGTTACCATTAGGTCCTCAGCTGGGGTGGGGCCTCAGGAGCCCCTCTCCAGTCCATGCTGCAATTTTTAAGTGGCTTGGTCTTGCACATATTTTGTGTAGGTGATCATAACTGCTGTGGAGCCATTGTGTACATCAGCCATGTCATATCCAGAGGATAGCATTTCACATCAGGCATCCCCGTCATCTAGACTTTATGTTCTTCCTATCCCTTCTTCTACAATGTTCTCTGAGCCTTGGGATGGGATGTGGTTAATATTAATATAGGTGTCCAACCTGTGTCTGAACACTCACAGGCATATATTAGCAGCACTTTGAGCAGAATTGCATCTCTGCATTCACCGCTACCTACTGCAACAAGAAGCTTCTCTGATCAAGTTTGAGAGCAGCATAAATATTTAAGAGACAGTTTGTCCACATGAAAATTTACAAAAACAACCAATGCTGCCCTGAGGCCTATGACTTCCCTAGTCAGGGATTTTGACCAAGGTTACAGTACCCAGCATGTCACATCCAGAAGACACTGCTCCTCCAAACCCTATCCTCTTTGTCTTACAGTCTTTTTGCGACCTCTTCTTCAATGTTCCCTGAGTTTCAGAGAAGATGATACATATGTCTAGCTTAGGGCTGAGCACTCAACAGTCCCTTATTCTCAGAATTTTGGTCAGCTATGACATTCTGTTTGACCATTAGTCACCGTCAAATGAGGCTTGTCTAAGGCTGAGAGCTGTGCTGGTACCCATACTACACACACACACACACACACACACACCCATGGTAGTTTGCAGGTCTGTTTAGGAAAACATCTGTAGTAGATTCTCCTGTAAAGCCTGTAACCTCCCTAAACCATAGCTTTTGACCAGGTTTACAGTACCAAGCATGCATTCGCCCCTGTGGAGTAAGCCTCAGATCCGATCAGAAAATAGCTGGTTATACCCAAAATAACTATGCCACTACTGCACCAGGGGGCACATCTTACTTGGCAGTTCAGTACTGTAACATGTAAGGTCCATAGTTGAGTCAGATTATTGATGACTTCTCTCCCAAGGGAGATTGTTGATAACTTTTCTCTTGAGACAGTCTGAACAGCACCTAGCGCTGTGAATACTAGTCAGCAAGGATGAAGCTTGATTTCTCAGGGTCCTGTAGTGCAGTGTGTGTGGTGTCCTCAGCAGCAGGGTCTTACCATCTAGTTCTGCTGAGCAACCAACAGCAGTGGCAAAGCCTGTGTTATTTTGGGAGCCGCTTAAGACTCCTTTGCCAACAACTCATGGGAATTTTCCTGCATCTGGCATTGGTATTTTGGTTTTAAAATCTATGGTTTCTGAAAACAATATTATCTGTGCAAGCAGAGTAAGTCCATTCAAGTGCCCCTTTGTTTCTAAAATCATATTTTAGTGAGCTTATAAAATCGTATGTTTCTATGTGCTTTTTCATCTATCGTGAGGCTCTGCTGACCCTCCCACATCCCTCTCTTTCTCCAATCCCCGAGGCCCCGTCCCTATGTAAACATTTTCTCCACTGCTACTGCTTCCCTTCACGTTCATGTTACCTGTGTTTCCACCCCCCATCCTTCTTAACAAGGTTCTGGAAACAGGAAGTGAGGCCTAGCTGGAATCAGTAGGTTTCTGGGAGCAGGTCCTTAGAGACATCTTTTCTCTGACCTTTTCTTGTTTTTCTCTTTTTTCCCCTGCTTCTTATCCACGAAGAGGTGGGCGGTCTTCGTTATATGTTCCCACCACCATGATGTTCAGTTTTTCCTCCCTCTAAGTTGTTTCTGTTGGGAATTTGATCACAGTAATGATTAAGTTAATTGTCACACTTAATATCTGTATTGTACAAGTGAAGAAAGAATTGATATTAAAATACTCACACAGCTTATGATAAACAAGCAAGAGCCTGTGCTGTGCCTGGATATATAATCTCTTGAATATAATTTTCCCATGAGTGAGTCATTACAATCCATCCTATCCTTTTTGATGGCATTTCCAGGTTGGTGGATTATATAATGCTAAAGGCACGTTTATCTTAATATATCAAAGTATCTCTAATAATAGCTCTATAACTATCCACTGAAATGAGATATAAATGATGAGATAGATGAATTAACAGCTAGTTGAATTCCTGTATCCAATCAGTGTTGATTAATAGGGCCTTGGGAAACGATACTGTGTGTTTTTGGAGGGCAACACATTGTTAATGCTTGCACAAGCCTGACACATATTTAGCACTGACAAATGCTTATGGAACTTAATTGAAGCCCTAGGGAGCCCCTGATAGATTGTCACCAAGCCCTATCCTTGAGGCTGTCATATATGATATTAATATCAATGAACTGAGTGGAGCCTGCAATAACAATGATCAAATCTGCTATAAACGCTCCATTAAAACTGTGCTGATAAATTACACATTAAGGAAAATTCAAGGAATCTTAATTCACCAATATTTATTCTAAAGGCATTTACTGAACTGTGTAGTAGATCCTTTGCTAGGTATTGAAGCCACAAAAAAATATTTAAAATGTTTTTATTGGAGCTAAAGAGATGGCTTGGGTGTTAAGAGCGTTTGCTGTTCTTCCAGGAGGCCAGAGTCCAATTCCCAGCAGGTATGTTGGTGGTTCATTGCCTGTTATTCCAGTTCCAGGAGATCTGACACTACTTCTGGCCTCTGTGGGCATCTGGCACCCACATGTAAGTGCACATGCTCACACACATATATGTACACATATACATACAAAATATCTTTAAAAATAAAAGTAAAATGTTTTTATTATGAAGTATGGTGTGATATCTTGTATATTTTTTACTATTTTATATATTATTTTATTTTATGTATACGAGTGTATTGCATGCATGTGTAAGTGCACCCATGTCATGCAATGCCCAAGGAGTTTAGAAGAGGGTGCTGGATCCTCTGGAACTGGAGTTATATACAGTTGTTAGCCACCATGTGAGTGCTGGGAATAGAACCCACATCCTCTTACTTGCTGAGCCATCTCTCCAATCCCCAATACCTTGTAAATTTTATGTGAAGGGCTATATTTCTTTTGAAAAAAGATGGTTTAAGATAACTAGTCAAGCATTGAGGATGCCATTGGGATGATCACACGTCTGTAAAAACTTTGACAATATCATGCTGCTACTAGGATTTTCTGAATGAAATTTATGGTGGGTTAATAGACACACTAGATCTTGATAATTGAGAGTCAGAGTATCAGTCCTGTTCTGGCCACCTTCGGCCACATGCACAGTATAATATTACGTCTAAATACCTCATTAAACACTGCAACCAGCATTAAACAATAACACATGTACTATCAATTACCCAAACGAAAGCAACTAGCATACACTGGCACCCGTGCTTCGCTAACACGTGGAATGATGGGATCGTCCAACAGTAAGAAATAAAGGCGAAGAAAAGCCACAATCCATTAGCTTCCCATTGTGTCAGAGAGAGAGAAGATGTGCCTTTTGATGCTGCAGAATGATGGGTATAAGGAAATTGTAAGGAAACATATTTTGATTTTATCTATGAAAGAACTTTGCAATACCTACACCAATTTTGAAAGAATAGTGTTCTCCGTGTGTGTGAAGTTCTCCGTGTGTGTGAAGTTCTGTGTGTGAGATGTTCTCTCTTCCTCTCAATAGAGTTCCCTCTTCAGTAAAGTTCATTTTTGAGACAGCTGCATACTGTTTGCTGAGATCAACAATTTCCCATCTTTCTCCCACCTCTAAGGAATAGAGAGACCTTTTGTTTCAGAATAATCTTGTAATGTGCTACAATGTCATGATCAACTCCATATATTTTGAATGAAACACATGTATGTGTTTCCTATAATCACATATCTTATCCCAAGAACACAGCCAGACAAATTGGTAAAAATTAAATTCAAATGCAACAATTCTTGTGAAGTAAACTCCAACAAGTGTATCTTACATCTTATTACACTTACTTAGAAACCTTATGTTGTTAACAGTAACATAAAGGTAACTGTTCATGAGATTGTGACCTATTTATCTCCGGACCTCACTATGCTGTATAAAATACAATACTAAGTCAAGTGTTGGGGAATAACCACATTTTGTGAATTAAGAGATTATAGGTGTGTAAGGATTATTTTTCGTGCCCATTGAATTAACTGAAAGAGGAAAATCAAATACTTTACTGTATTTCATAATTATAAACCATTTTTTTCTTTGGCAAAAGGGACCCTGCTTGTTTGAACTTACAGCAATGGTGATAGCATGCACAAGACCCACTGTATTACTTACCTTTCTGCTGCCTTGTTAAAACACCACAACCACAGGAACTTATAGGAAGAAGAGTTTATTTGAGCTATGAGTCCGGGTTCCAGATTCCAGAGGGATTCAAGTCCATCATGGCGAGGATGCAGGGTGAGGTGGCTGAGGCAGGAGCAGAAAGCCAAGCGTTCACATAGGTGGGGAGCAGCTGGAAATCTGGCAAGGCTTAAGAACTCTCAAACCCACGCCTGTGATGTGCTTCCTCTGGCATGGCCATACCTCGTAAGCCTCCCCAAACAGCTGGTGACAACATGCCCAAATACCTCAAACTTAAGAGGGAAATTCTCATTCAAACCACCACACCTGTGCAGACTCAATCAGCCAAAAGTCAGTGGAGACATGGACAGGAGGCCACAGCTTTGGAGAGGAACTGTTGGCAGGTGGGAGAGTTGATCTTTAAGGAAGTGACACTGGACAGGCTGAACAGACTCCTGTGAATGAATTCATACCCAGGGACAACTGGGGGCACAAATGTGACTTAATAGGCCTTAACATATATGCCAAAACGCATGAAGTCCTGCGGGTGGGCTATGAGGGGGTGCAGATAGGGTATGGGGCTCTAAATATGGCTAAGATGCATTGTATGACATCCACAAAAACTCAACAAAATCTTTTTTTTACCTTTCTGAGACAGGGTCTTCCTGTAGCCCCAGCTGACCTGGAACTGGCTACATAGACCAGGCTGGCCTCAAACTCATAGATCCACCTGCCTCTGTCTACCGAATGCTGGCATTAAAGGTGTGCACCACCATGCCTGACTAAAATCTATTAAAAAAAAAATTTGCAAAGGTTAAAATAATGGAAGATAAAACTACATTGTAATCTAGCATTTTCTAATCAAATAATTAACTGTTATGAATACTACTCATGGTAAAATTGGTTAGCTTTTTCTTAATCTGAGTGTAAAATAAAATGTATTTTTCTAATCAATATCTATAAAACATCTCTTTTGAATTTGTAAAATGTTAATGATTTTCTATGTGTAACTATCACCTCTGAAAACACTGGCTTTTCAATATAGGTATAAAATGTGCTATAATTTTGAGAGAAGAAGCTAATTAAAGGAGAGAAAGTGGAGTGGACAGATGGCTCAGCGATTAAGAGCTCTGGCTACTACCCAGGTTTGATTCTCATCACCCACACTGTGGCTAACAACTGTCTGTAACTCCAGTTCCAGGGGAATCCAACACCCTCTTCTCACTTGTGCAGGCATTGCAGGACATGGGTTCACTTACACACATGCAGGCAGTACACTTATATACATAAAATAAAAATAATAAATAATAATCAGAGAAAGTTGTAATTTTCACTTTGAGATATAGTCTGAGGAAGGGCAGATATGGGGAAATAAACCAGTCAACTTAAGAATTAAAATTTGCTGCTCAATCATGAGTACCTGAATTTAGAACCCCAGAACCCATGAAAAAACAGCCAGATGTGGCTGTGTACACAGAAACCCCAGCACTTGTAGGGGGTGGTGGGTGGAGCCAGCCTACTTGGAAAACAGTGAGCTCCAGGTTCAGTGAGAGACCCTGCCTCAAGGGGTAAGGTAGAGACAGTGATAGAGCGAGATACCCAACATCTCCTTGGGCCTCCACATGTACACACGCATCCACATATACACCCATACACCACATACATGTACTCCCAAAGTTAAGAGTCAGAAAACACCTGTACTCATGTTGGGAGGATGGTTTTCAGAAGTTTGGTGGCACTGTATAATTTTTAAATTTTGAGAAAATTATACACCCATACACCACATACATGTACTCCCAAAGTTAAGAGTCAGAAAACATCTGTACTCATGTTGGGAGGATGGTTTTCAGAAGTTTGGTGGCACTGTATAACTTTTAAATTTTGAGAAAATTTAGCCCTGCATCCCTGTTCAGCATGGAAGAAGCCAGAGCGGTCTGTGTCCCTACTCCCTATTGGCAATTTGTGTAACCCCTTCAGAGTAGGAGGTAGGAGTTGTTTTGTCAGTTGGGCTAAAAAGACCCCAAAGAAAAGTATCCAGTTTCTTGGCTAAAGGTAAAATGTCCTTGAGCCTGTTAGCAACATACTCTGTTCCAAAGGCCAAAGATGTCAAAAATATTTGGGATCTTTTATGTAATCCTCGGAAGATTTTAGGGTTACCTCTTCAGCTGGGGCAATGTTAGAGTAGCCAAAAGCCCCATGAAAATAAATAAATGAAAGAAGAAGAAAGAGCACATTCAGTTATCAGAAAAAAAGTGGTGGGGAGATATGGGAGGAGTTGGAGGAGAGAAAGTGGACATGGATTTGATCAAAACACCTTACAAGCATGTAGGAAATGCTCAATAAGTTATTTATTTTAAAAAAGAAAATTTAAAATCATTAACAACATCCTGATACCAAAAATAAATGAAGCACCTTTATGTGCAAGCTTTGTACTAAGCACGGGGTTAAAAGGGTTAGTGAATGCTCTCTGTTGAGCTTGACGTTTAATAGTCAGAGGTAGGAGATGCACTTCTCTGTGAGTGCTGCAGTTGATGTGTGATGACTTCTTGGAGTGCGGTGCAGTAACAATTTGATCAGTGTCGAAACATTGCAGGAAAGGGGAGCGTTTTCACCTATAAAGCTTGTCACTGATACAGGAGAAACAGTGATGCATCCTGGATAGGAAGTGTACTTTGACTTTGGACTCAGACAGAAGTAAGAAAAATAAGTATATAGCATGCAGCATAATTAGAAACAGGTTCATGTTGTACACAAACCAGAGAGACAAAGAGAAACATATTGCTAACCATTCGAAGGCAAATGGATACTATTAAGATACGTTGGCTTATTTTTCAGCAAAATACTACGGGATGATTTCTTTAAATTTGGTAGAAACTAAATCACTCTACAGGACAAGTTGGGAACTGAGTCAGTGGAGTGGCATTTACAAGCAAGATGGGCTGAGCTGAGCAAAAGAGAGATCAAGTTTGCCCCAGAGTAAAGACAGAGTCGCCATGATCTATGCGCTGGTAGGGTAGATCTTTTGCATGAAACAGGAATTTCCTCAAAGAGCCGTGAAGATAACAGACCAGGATAAGGACTATGGGCATTGTTTTGTTTGTTAGGGGATGGCATAATTCACAGTTTTGTTTCCAATAGAAGTCTTTTATCATATAAGAAGACATACCAAGTTGTTCTTACAATCCAGGACCTTGCTCATGGAGATGGATACCTCAGATCTTACTCACCAGCCTGAGCACATTTCTTTTTCCAGAAACATAGAAACCACCCCCAAATTTTCTTACATCCTTGTCCTTATTTTTAACTGTTGGGGCTTGCAGAATCAAAGCAGGTAAATTTTAAAGAAGTTCACTATAATTTCCTTCAAGGATTAATTCATCCTTCTGGACTTAAGAAACAGAACGAGCAATATTTGTCTTTATCCAAACTCTCTAGATATATTTTCCAATCAAGAAATTTCAGATTTCAACAAGACACCCATTCTCCTGAATAGTAATTGATGCAGATTTGAGCCTGCCCAGACCCATCTTGTTAGGGAAGTCCAGTGACACACTCTTAATCATGTTCCGTATGTCACTAAACATGACTACAGATCCTGTGAAAAAGAGCTGGTTCCTTTCTATTTCCTCCACCATAGGTCAACTAAAAACCTCTTCTTTTTCTTCCGAAAGAGGCTGAGCTCGATATTGGTACAATTCAAGTCCCTTGGAGAGTTCCTCTGAGCCATTTTCTGGAATGTGGATAGTTTGATTGCTGAGAATAGTTTTCATTCTGCCAGTAGATGCAGCAAGGAGCAGGAATCAGATAATTTTTAATGAAAAAATGTTGTTTTAGAGAGAATGGCTCTCAAAAGTGTGTAAGAAAACTCCTTGCCCCTCTAGGAGAATCCTGGCTCAGACATTTAATTCTTACACACATCTTCCAAGAATCTATATGAAACAAGAGAGCATATTTTTTGCACCTTGGCAAAAATTTGAGTTAAAAGCAAGAGGAAAACGAGGATTAGTGTGGACCCAGTGCTGTGCAGCTTTCTGTTACACAGGGCCTCATTAGAAACCTGAAACTTAATGGGTGGCTCCTGGTAAATGGGACACAACAGCACATCCAAATGTGGTATCTGGGGCCTCCACACGATGTTCTCAGCTCTCAGCTCTGAGTCAGCATTAATCTCCAGAGACTCAAAGTGCCACAGTGGTTCATCAGTCAGTAGAAAGTCTAGAGATCAAGTATATTTGGAGTCTTGCAAGTTCCATCTTGCAGACAGCTCACTGCACTGGAAGGAACAATTCGGGCTTCCATTATTAGGCAAATCCCTGCACTGGTGTGTCGAGTGGAGGCTATTATAGTACAGAAGTTAAGGTCAATTTCCTCTTCTAGAATGATAAAAAAGAAAAAGAACATAAAATGCATTTGGAAAGAGATTCTAAATAATAATTCCAATATAAAGAGGTGTGGTGTTAATTCCCATCATATCCCTTCAAACTGACACTCTTCTGATATATTACGTCATCACACAGTTTATCAGAGTGATGGCAATCACAGGTCTCTGTAAAGCTGATCTCCTCACTGTTATAACTATTGGATCCCCACTGTCTTGCATATGCATTTTCCATATATTAAGATAGTGAATGTTTTTCCTCAGTCCCAATTAACAGAGATAATCAGACGATGACTAATTAAATCACATTCAGGCACAGCAGTAAACCTCTCTGTCTTATCCCTGTGACTACTGATATTCAGCCTATTAAAATACAACCGCCAGGACCTCTTATTCCCCAGAGAACATCTCTTACCATCATTGCACTGTGCATATTGGACCTGGTGAAGTAATATTTTCTGAGTAAGACACTCATATCAGCAGGTAATAGACAAACTCTATGAAAACTCCTAGTATCATAATGACTGTTACTGTTCAATTAGCAAGCAGGTCAAATCACCTCCTGTTTAGTAATGATATTTTTATTTGTTTTTATTTTTATTTATGCCTATGTGTGCATGTGTCTGGATGCCACATTTGTGTGGGTACCCGCACAGACCAAAACAGATCCTCCTGGAGCTGGATTTACATGTAGTTGTGACATGGACGCTAAGAACCAAAGTTGAGTCTCTGCGGGAGCTAGACATGTGCCTTTAACTGCTGTGTCATCTCTCTAGCCCTGTGATATATTTTTATAATGCTGCTAAACATGTTGAGCATAAAAAAATTACTAACAAAATGCCCATGTTATTAAACCTTAGAATGTTTCTCTGTAGTAGAAAACAGCACACTTTATGTGAAGGGTCAGGTAGTGAATATCTTATATTTGTGCCCTGTATTGTCAGGGAACACCAACACCTCAAGCTTATTCACATAATATCTACATTAAAGTAAACCAGACTGGAAGAAATGGAAGTCAAACTTTAGTCAAGGTGGTACAGTGCTGAGAATGGAGACTTCTGGTCTCCTTAGGAGGAACCAATCACGACCCAAAAGATTAGAGATCACATTTTAATCATTAATGTTCTAAGAGGACTAAATCTGAAGGTTTTAATGTGCCATTGCTTATAGAGTGGGAACATGGGATACACACAGATAAATGCTATGCTTGTTTCAATTGTTGGAGAATATGTTGTAACATCCTTCTTCAAATTATCAATGCTTCCTGATTTATGGCTAGGTGGACATTTTTGAATGAGATTTTCTTCCTGAAATGACAGTGAGAAAGCTCTAGATTCCTCTTCAAATTCACCCATCTAAACATAAGGCCTACAATCTAACAACCACTATTCTCCAAAGCAAACTTTCCTCATGTATAATGGTAACAATTCAATAATCAATTCAATAATCACCTTCAGTGTGCATGCAGTCGATCTCGCTGCCTCCTCTTGTTTACTAGTTCTGTCCGTCTTAAACTGTGAGCGTAGATCATCAGATGTTCACATCCATTTATGTCACATTGAATACCACAGATGATTAGAACAATGCTCTGAAAGATTGCCAGCACAGCCCTGGATGATTGGGACTTTGTGTGTCAGGGACTTCTTAACGTGACAGAAGGGAAATAGGAGGTCATCATTCAACCTCTGGGCAGACCTACAATGCTTCAATCATTCCCAGACAGGTAACAAATTGTCCTCACCATTTCTACTGGGGACAGTGTGAGTTGCTTATTACTTCCCTTCTAAAGGCAATTGATTTTCCTTAGGCCCTCCCTGCCGTCCTTACTGTCTGAGTCTTGTTAATAAACTCTCATCACTACAGACTACTTAATTTTTGCGTTAATGGTTCCTTTTTGCAAAAACGTACTGAGAGAGAGGTACTTACCCTGTCTGAGCCTTCTACTTCCTTTCTTTAGAGACTTGAGGCAAGTCACCTCTCAGTTTCTGCTTTGCTTCTGCATAAGGGATGGATTGGTGCAAGAATTCAAGTAACTACACTCTTGATATTCATGAACTCTCTTCCTTGGTATTACAAGCATTCCATCTTTCCTGCAGGGTTTTCCTTGTCTATGAAGTGACAGTTGTTTAAGCACTCAGGAGGCAGGGGCAGGTGGATCTCTGTGAGTTTGAGGCCAGCCTGGTCTACATAGTGAGTTCTAGGCCAGCTGGGACTACAGGGAGACACTGTCTCAAAAATATCAAAAAAGTTGTGGCTAACTCAAAGTAGATCACTATTTTATCATATTTGTTTATTTTATCCAAAGACATTTCATTTTTACTCTGCATTTTTGAGGTCACAAGCATGGGAAAAAAGTTTTTAAAGCTGATGACTAGGATACAATCTCCCTTTACATGGTTTGAAAATTTATTTTCCTTTGACTATAAGAAAAATATTTAGACAGAACATACTTAAAAGTAATTTTAAGTTTCCAAATTCTGGACACAATGAACAGGGCTTAATTCTTTAAGTAGATTTCACAGTGTTTATCATTTGTTAGTGCTAGGTACAATATAAACATTAATTCATTTAATCTTCAGTTAGGTCTATAAAATAAACACCTATAAAATCTGAAAAATATAATAATAGGCCTTGTAAGCAATCATTGTCAGAGACGTGAGTTGCCTATGATGCACACATAGCCCAGGAGGGCTGGGATTCGTTCCAGGTTCTGGCAGTGGGTCTGTGTGTTGTGCCACAATGCCAAATCACATCTCTCATTACCATGACTATGGTCACGTTTCTAACATAAACAATGCATCCTATATTTCTTGGGAAATTTCCAGGACAGTCAACTCATTTTACATGAAGTTTTAGATGCACAATGAAGCACAATAGAAATCCTTATGACCTGTATACAAATCTCTCTCTACTATGCATAGGAGAAATTGTTTTCCCACTCTCCAAGTATCTGTCAGAAATTAGTCCCTAGAAGATATGCTGTTGTCTTAAATATAACTTCAGCAAGATTGAGGTTGATACTCCAAGATGGAAATAATATTTAGAAGTGACTGTGGACATAACAGCATGAGACCTGAATTGTGTCAGGGTTTCTTAAAGAACTCACACAGAAAGAACATTTTGTCCTCTAAAAAAAAAAGCCAGAAATGTTTGCAAACGCAAAACATGGGCATTAATGGCTCATAAAAGACTCTGCTGCACTAAGTAGAGCACACATAGACAGAAGCTGGCCAGGTGGCTATAGATGAATTTTTAAATGAATATTTTTCTGAACATCAGGTGTGTTTGGCTATTCTGTGTAAGAAGCCTGACAAGAATATTTAAGTGACAATTATTTTAACATATGTTCTTAATGTTGACATATGTCCCAAATCAAATGAGTTTTAGCGACAGTGTTTGAATACTTAGCACTATTTCTCATTCACAAAGTGCTAGGTTAGATTTCTCGAGGTTGGGCAGGAGCTAGGTTTATTTTGTAAAATATTGGCAATACCACTGTTTCAGCAATTCAGTTAATAACGCAGAGCAAGCTGGTGGAATATAAGTAAAAGGAATACTTAAAATAGACCAAATTAACCAAAACATGTTAACAAAACCTCAGTGATCTCACTGCTTTTTAGTCTATAAAGTTAATGCAAACTGAAAGGTAGAATTGTGTGGTTTTTATTCACATTTGTACTAATTAAACAGAATCAACTGAACACCAGATATATTTCACATTTATCAAACAAGCTTTAAAGGGACAAATCGCAGTCCTTCAGTTCTTACTGAGGACAACTCACACAATTACCAGGAGACAGATGGGTGGGGTTGAACTTGCTCCTGCCCCTGTCCCGAAGCCAGTTAGTACCTCTTACCTTCTCTCCTGTCATTCCTGTAACTGCCACCACATTGTTGGTCACTCTTTGCTTTAGTTAGCTAATGATTTTTCCTATGTATGAGAGCATCCAAATAGCAGCATAAGTTCACAGTTGAATCAGCATGACCAGTTTTATATATAAAGTACAATAACAGCACAAAGCCATTAACTCCATAAGACTTTTCTAAACTCAGAAACACCTCAATAGAGAGCTTTCAAATGTAAATTAAATTCTAATTCAATATTCTTTTTTAAATATTTTTTATTATTTTTATTTTATGTGTACACGTGTATTGCCTGCATGTAGGTAAGTATACCTGTTGCTCACCAGAGGACAGAAGAAGCTGTCAGATTCCCTGGAACTGGAGTTACAGACAGTTGTCAACTGCCATGTGGGTGCTGGGATTTGAACTTGGGTCTTCTGCAAGAACAGCCAGTGTTCTTAACTGCTGAGCCATTTCTCCAGCCCCTAATTCAATATTCTTAACAATCAAGAATTATTTAACTTATGATTAAACTAGCCAGTTATTAATTCATACTTTTCTTACTTATGCCATGATTCTCTGGAAATCTTATATCCCCGGAGGAGTTCTTATAATCTAGAAAGGCAGCTGTAGACTCTTAACACATACGTGTTTGTTCAATCATCTGTAAAGCGAGTGTTGTGGACCTGGCCCTCTTTCTATGTGTAGAACCACTGAAGGGACTCTGGCTTCAAAAGCTGACTAATAGAGACATCAACATAGTGTAGTAGATTTTCTGCAGAGGTCTGCATGGAATCACAGGATAGTTCATAGATGCAGCATCTACCTCAGTTAGAAGAATGACTATTCCTTTATTCAAGTCACATGAGCAATAGGAAAGAAATACATAGTTTGTGAAAGTTACAGAAGCATGTAGGAGGACAGCATTCGAGGTGTCAGTATTTGAACAGCTGACAGATGAGTCTATGGGGACTGTAGGAGCTGGGAACAGGCCAAGAGAAGGGGAATGCGAAGGACTGGAGCAGCAGATCCAAATAGCGAGCAAAGCTGAAGTGTTTGGCTTTCACCACAAAGGCTAGATGAACTGTTGAAGGCCAGTAAATACTGAAGTGACAGGACTGACTGGAAATTAGGGAATACCTCCTCAACAACAATGTGTTGGTCGAAGAGGATTAGGAGATGCTGTAGCAATGTAAGAAATGGGAAAAAAAAGCAACCATGGTCTAAGCAGAAAAGGAAAGCGACTATTCTGAGAGGTGCTGTGGAGATGGGATCTAGAAGACACCAAACTAGTTATAAAAACAGAAAGAAGGATCTGATCGTGTCTCCAGGATTCTGGCTCAGTCCAGTGTATCCTGGTACCATTTTCAGGATTGAGGCTGTGGGAGGAGGGAAATTTAGAAATGGGTGAAAGAAAAAATGAAACACGGATGACCCCTGAATATACCAATTTCAGCACCTTTGAAGAATTTGGAAAGAACAAACAAGATCTAAGAGTGATTAAGAGAACAAGACTTCTGTAACAGGGTAATTATAACAGTGATTGTCCCACAGGGGTATTGAAAACAGTAATGAGCTAACCGGTGAAGATCATATGAGATAGGCCTGATGCATAAATGGTATCTAATAATACTTCGTTTGATCAAAATAGACTTGCTCAGTCAATTGAAAACTGAGATCTGTGGCTCAGTACAGAGATGGGCTCCGGGGACGGAAGCTGACATTGGACAGTGCTTCTCAGCCCCTGACTGTGTGTCACAATCATCCTGAAGCATCTGAAAATGTCTGGCCCAGGCCATTTCCCTGGTGATTGTGATGGACAGTCACTGGTGAGAGAGCAGGTCAGATGGAAGGGCAAAGGGCATACAGGCTCTGTGAGAGGCCCCCACAAGGGCAGGAGGAGTAACAGAGGGCTGTAGCTTTTGAGGTTGGCAAACATTGTCATCTCTGACAACACTAGGTCTTTCTCCAGATTCTGTAGTTTCAGTTGTCATGATGAGACTCTGGAACAGTGTGAACCAGAACATCGTAGAAAAAAATATGAGCCAACTAGTGTCCCTTATTCAGTCTGTCTAAGGAGAATCATGGAGCCAGGAGAAGGTGTGGGGAGCCAACTTCTCCCCTGCTCCCCAATCACTCTGAGGCAGAATTCAAGCAGGCCTTGAAAAGCTGGGTCAGGGAGATTCAGTGAAGAATGGGTTGCTTCTGAGTACGGGGGAGCAACTTTGAAAGCTCTAGCTGTACCCCCAAAGCTGCAGGCATGTGTGGTGTGGAACCTTCAGGTTCAAAACAGTGTGGTAAGGCAGCCGTGTTTACAGCCTCTTTCAGCCTATTCCGCTGTGTGTCCTAGGAAAACGACAGACCTGAATTAACTGAGGAACTGTGCCCAGAATCACCTCCCCTGTATCATGCAGCCACTGGAGCTGAGCAGAACTCGGAAAAAAAGGTTTCTTCTATGCACATTAGCTTCTTGAACGCCGCGAGCTCCCTGAAGTAGCTGCTGCACTGAAGGCTGGAGACCAACCAGGTCTGCTCTGAAGAGTGTGTCACACTCGTGCGCATGTGTTTTCAGCAGAAGCACTCTGAGGACACCCTTTAATTCACAAAATTCTCTCTCCTTATGCAGCATCATATAACTGTCTTGGCCTGATTTTTGTTTCTCTTTTAAAATTGGGTCTTACTGTGTATTCCTGACTGGCCTGGAACTCACTGCATAGAGCAGGCCAGCCTTACATTTATGGCAAGCCTCCTGCTGTAGCTGTCTCAGTGCTGGGATTCCAGGCATGTATCACCATATCTGCTCTCCCTGGTCTGTTATTTATAGAAAAATAAAAGAAGGCTCAGCTCATCAGAACCAGACTAGAAATTTGACTAAGCCTGCAATTTATATTTTCTCACTATAATAGAGGGTATATTTACAAACAATATGGTATCTAGGTTGGTTATTTATATAATAAACATAAGAAATAAACTAGAAAATAATGGTCTGGAAGACACTATGGCCCCAAAGCCCAAGGCAAAGAGTGAACCCTAAATCCAGTGCACAATGGAGATATTGGTATTACAAAGTATCAGTGATGGGGCTGGAGAGATGACTCAGTGGTTAAGAGCACTGGCTGATCTTGCAGAGGACCTAGGTTCAATTCCCAGCACCCACATGGCAGGTAAAAGCCATCTATAACTCCAGTTCCAGGGGATCTGATGCCCTCTTCTGTCCTCCATGGGCACTGCACAACATGGGTACACTTGCATACATGCAGGTATAACACTCATATATATTAATTAAAAAGAATAAAAAAATTTTTTAAAGACTAAGCTGGACAAGGTGTCCTGTCACCTTGTATGATTAGAAAGAAGGAAAAAAAAGATTTAATTATAGAGGAAGGCTCCAACACCTATTCCCTTACCCCCGAAAAATGACAAAATAGCCTGGCAATGGTGACACACGCCTTTAATCCCAGCACTCCAATCTCTGTGAGTTCAAGGTCAGCCTGGTCTACATAGTGAGTTCCACGCCAGCTGGGGCTACAGGGAAACCCTGTCTCAAAAAGATAAAACCAAACCAAACCAAACAAACAAAAGAG
>NW_008357032.1:848773-853785 GCF_000622305.1 Nannospalax galili | reverse complement strand
TTTATTTTTAAATTTTTATTTTACGTGTATAAGTGTTTTGCCTGCATGTATATAATGCCCTTGGAAGCCAGAGTGTGTCAGATCCTCTGTAACTGAGCTGCAGGTGGTTGCAAACCACCATGTGGGTGCTAGAAAGTGAACCCAGCTCCTCTGCAACAGCAACCAGTGCTCTTAACTGCTGAGCCATTTCTCCAGCCCTAAAACAATTTTTTCAAATGTAATTTCAGATTTACAAACCAATTTTGTGTGGATAGTAACCCAAAGAACTGTTTTGTTGAACAATTTAAAAGTGAATGACGAGCAAGGCAACACAACTAGCAATGCCTCTGTGCATACACAAACACACATGCACATGTGTGTGCACACACATGCACACACCTACATGTGCACAAATGCATGTACTTACATAGTGTTTTAGTGTCTATTTCCTACAGGAACACTTTCCTACATGAACACAACATGGCTGTCAAAATTAAGAACTTAACATCCAGGGCTAGAGAGATGGCTCAGTGGTTAAGAGCACTGGCTGATCTTGCAGAGGACCTAGGTTCAATTCCCAGCACCCACATGGCAGGTAAAAGCCATCTATAACTCCAGTTCCAGGGGATCTGATGCCCTCTTCTGTCCTCCATGGGCACTGCACAACATGGGTACACTTGCATACATGCAGGTATAACACTCATATATATTAATTAAAATAAATAAATCAAAATTATTGATTAGAAATGGGTAATTAGAATGATTAGAAATTAATGCTTTTAATCATTTTGAACAACTGAGCTACTCCATTCCATAAACATTTCATAAACCCCTATAATGTATCTGATACCACTGTGGGCTCCGAGGACATAACAGCTAAGAAAAATCGCAAGGATTTGGCATCAGGAAGCTGACACTCTACTGGAGGGAAGAGGGAAATAAACCAAGTGAAATTCATAAGTCTGGAGGTCATGCTGATGTGATGAAAGATCAAATGAAATAGGGAAAGGTGATGGAGAGGGAAGCCTCTTGTTTTATATGCTAATATTTTATAGAGATGACTTCTCTGAAGAGAGACCTTGGAACAGGACCAGAGGCAGTTAGGGAGTGAGCTATGGAGATGCTGGGCAGCTGGGGGAGGGAAAGGAGGGCATGTAGAATGATTAGGAGGTAGAAACGCCCAGGAACTGTAGCAGTCATGCCCTTACTTCCCCAGCTTGTGATGCTGACCTCCTCCTTATGACTCTTATACAGGTGTCAACTCACTAACACCAAGTTTGTTTTCCTGTTTTATTCTGGAGTTTTGATTGATACGATGGTCTTTAGGAAAAAGAAAGAAAATGAAAAGTGGTCTCTATCCTCTTTGTCCTCCAGAAAGATTAGAGACAAAATAACTATTTAACAAATCTACCACTCTCATTCCAGTCTCTGAAGCCCTACCATCATTTTTTAGTACACCAATTTTCTTCTTTATTATCTGTCGGCTGAGGATATAGGAGAGCAGCCCTTCACTGTTACATGAAGCATTCTCTGAAATTTGGGGAGGCAGCATTTTCTTTGGGTACTTCTAATTATGAAAATGAACCTGTATGCAGCATGATCAGGGATATCAAACAGCTGTGAGTGAACTCTCTCTGCAGCTGTTGATTCATTAAAACGTATACGTCACTGCTTTCCATATTAGTGCTCCTTAGAATATTGGTAACACAATGCTGTTTGATTCATTTCATAGCATCATACCTAGGAAACTTCTTTTTCTCTGTATTTGGAGTTCAGTTACAAGTTACATGACTTTCTGGAAGATTTAGAGGACACAAAACACCTCAGAGAAAACTGCTTCTTAGTATAGTTTCTGTGAAGCTAGCAAGAGTTTCAAGTTTACTAGTGTCTCCTCAAATTGGGAATATTAGAAATTTGATTTCTTTTCTCAAGTCATTGAGGGTCTTCTGGTCTCTTGATGTTCCCTCCTTCACTTGAACTTTGGTCAGCCAGTAACACTTCATAAGTTATAACTCTTAAAATCAAAGAACAAGGGTGGACTTAGCCAGCTAGTGTTATCATGGTAGAACATTTCTTCTTGCTTTTGATGAGCTCAACTTGTAGAATGTATAAGAGCAATTCAACATACCCTTTCACAGAGGGAAAATATGGTCTTGAATTCAACTTCAATCTAATTATTGAACTTAAATCAGGACTTCAAGCCAAAACAATGTTGGTAAGATAAGGCAAACTTGTATGAAATGATCTACAAGATACAAGAATGGTTGTTCCTTGCTGAAATCCTAACATTTTCACAGATGCCTCATCAGTGAGCCCATTTCTTTGAATTAAATGTGTCTTCATCGCCATAATTCCCTTTAGGCGCCACTTATAGAAGGTTTTGTATATGAGACATGTGATGGCTTTCTTTTGACTAGGTTCATCAGCATCTTCCTCTTATACTAGATTATTAAGAATATGGTAATATAAAGGTAGTAACAGGTGAAGATACTTAAAAGTACAGGAAAATGATGTAAGCAATACTTAATCCATTTCTTTAATGCTTATCTATTTGGCAGGCCTGTAGGAGACAGGCTGGTTAGTAATTGTATTAACCATTCAACTCTCATAGTGAAAGTAATGAGGATGCAAGAAGATCATCTGGACCCCTGGTGAATGGGGTCATCCCCTTCAGAAGCACAAACACAGAACAAGCATGCCCAGAGATTTCCATCAATTAGATCTATGCACGACACCCACCCAAATGGTTTGTCTATAACAATCAAGTGTAGGTTTTCTGTCTTCTTTGACACAAGCACACTGAAATAAAAGGGTGAAAATTTGCTTTTTATAGGCATGTGAACATTGGAAAATTACTCTGGTAAGGCAGAACAATTTTTATTTAAAAAAATAGTATGGATAATCATCCTAAGGAAGCAAAACTTCAGGTGTCTAAGTCCCAAAGAATAAAGGAGGAACAATGTAAACTGTAAAATAACTGTACATAGCTATAAAAGTGTCTTTGACATAACAAAATGTTTTGTCTCTGCAGTGGCCATTGGTGTCAACTTGACAGGGTCTACTCTCACCTAGCAGACAAGCCTCTGGGTATTCCCATGAGGCATTTTCTAGATTAGATTAGTGGAGGTGTGAAGATGTATCCTTCATAAAAGCAGCACCATTCCATGGTCTTGGGCTGAATATAAAGGGAGCAGCTAGCTGGGCACTATCATTCCTCTCTGATAACTGACTGTGGATGCCATGTCACCCGCTGTCCCAGGGCGCCTCCTGCCAGGACTTCCCCACCATGACAGGCCACACCTTTGAACTGTGAGCCAAAATAAAGCCTGCCTTCTCTTGCTTTGGTCAAATGTTTCATCACAGAAAGGAAATTATAAAAAGAATAAAGACATCCCGTTTTTTCTAGCTCATACCATGTGTCAACAAAAGACAGATGGTCATCATCATCACTTCTGTAGATTTCTTTATTATCCCTATGCTTTATAGACATTGATTGGTTAACTCTTCTAGAATCCCTGCCAGGAAGGTCAGCTTGGTTAACCTGAAGGCAGAGCCAGAAAACCCTGAAGATTCATCCTTTCATCCAAGAACAATATCTAAACTCTGGAATTCTTCCTTCCACTGGAAGGTATTCCTACCTTTGCTGATGTACGTAATAATGATGAAAATGCCTTGTCTTTCCTATTATGAAGCATGCAAAGAGGAGTAACACTTTTCAGTAAAGAAAAAATTGTTATTCCTTGTGGGAGACAGGCTTGAGCCTAGGGTGAAAATCTTATTGACAGCCATACAGCAGGCCTGAGGCAATGGCCCAGCTGCTGGAGCGACAAGGAACGCCTTATAACATTTGCTCCCATTGGCAGATCATGAGACTGATGCCTAGAGCTCGCCACTCACTAATCACCACCTTGAGATCCCAAATTGCAACACTTAGTCTGGGTCATGTGATTCCCAGGAAACCAGGCCCCATAAGGAAACTGGAACCTAAGTAACCTAAAACTCATTAGGCTAATGAGGTGTCTGGCTCACGATGTCATGATAGGACACAGCCTTGCCAAAGATCTAAGTTGTAACTTCTTGATTGGACCCCCACCCCTACATAAGCTTGTGCCCTTCTGCAATAAACCTGATCTGCGTCAACAACCCTGGTGTCTTGTGTCTGAATATGGCTCCGCTGACACAGTCTCCTCACCAACCACGGGGTCCGAGACCAGGCAGAGGTAGCGACGATCAGAGGCAGCACCGGGTGAACAGAAGAGCGGCCTCAGCCCTGCAATGAGCAGAAGAGCAACTACAGCTTGCAGAGGCAGCAAGGAGCGCAGGGCAGCGCCCGTGCATGATTGGAGGAGGCAGAGGTAGCGACGATCAGAGGCAGCACCGGGTGAACAGAAGAGCGGCCTCAGCCCTGCAATGAGCAGAAGAGCAGCTACAGCTTGCAGAGGCAGCGAGGAGCGCAGGGTAGCGCCCGTGCATGATTGGAGGTGGCGCCCAGGAGGCGGCGCCCATGTGATCAGCACCAAGTGAATGGAGAGCGGCCACAGGTGGCACCCATGGAAGCGGAGGAGCGGTGCCCAGGTCAGCACCAGGAGAGTGGATGACAAGCTACAGGAGACTGTGATCACCTCTGAACTTGCAGAGTTGCAGACAGGAAGTGTTTTCTCTTAAGTAGGCCCTTACAAGTTTCGCTAATGTATGGTAAACCTTGGCTGAGGTCATTATAAAACTTGTAAGCATTTTGCAGGTGATCTGTCCACACCTGGTGGCGGCCGTACTTTTCATGCATTTCTAAATGGAAAATAACAATTGAAGTTTCTTCTTCAAAAACATATGAGGAAAGTTACAACACACTTAACAGTTGCACCATCTCCATTACTTGTATGTTTTAACTTTAGGAACACAGACTAAGGTACACTTAATACATGTTTTCTGCCATGAGTTAATAGGACCTTCTTACTTGACCAGACTTCTATATTATTTCAAAATGTATTGCTTCTTTGGAGTAATTAATGACCATCTTGACCATATTCTCGGTT
>NW_008357032.1:836544-848153 GCF_000622305.1 Nannospalax galili | reverse complement strand
TTCAATGCATTTGAACTTGGAGTTTATAGATCCATGACCTATATTTTTCTGAACAAGTATAAATCTAAGTGGATTAGAAATATTTCTAGAACAATGATCATGGTAGTCTGGTTTCTGCTCTTTACTATAAGTTGGAAGAAACAAAGTAGAAAATTAAATGAACCCCATTATTTTTTGGGAAATCTTAAGTTAAAATCAACTTGAACCCGCCTGAAGCTATTTAATTTTGGAATGCATTGAAGGTAATTTGGGGGTCTGGTATGTATTAAACGTGCATTTCTGTTGCAAAGCATAGAGATGTTTCAATATCCAGCATAAGAACAGCATGAAACTTATATTCCAAGTAAGATGAATGGACAATGCACCATGATGACAATTATTTAATTAATTATAATGATTCTAATGAAGGGAACAAGGGGAAATGCACAGCACAGGAGAAAGTATCAGCGTGTTCTGAGCTAGGACGTCCTGGCTTCTTTAGGAAGGATAATGTGAGCAAAGCTCTAACAAACTGTGCTTCAGAGGAGCTGTGGCCATCACTTGGATATAAACCTCTTACTCCTGTACTCACACACTATGCACTGATGACATCAGCTCTGAAGGAGAGCATCTGGCCAGTGGATTGCCTGGCCTCTAAGCAGGAATCCATCCTGACCCATTCAGCTGTGACTTGGAAAGGAGAGTATGTCATGACAAACAAGAGCCTGTAATTTCCAAGGACCAGAGAATCTATTAGGTTGGGAGAGAGAATTTGGAAGTAGTGCTTCTAACAGGATCCTTTGCTCACCTCTGGATTCCTAGAGCTCAGCAGAGTAACAAGTGTGTAGCAAGCATTCAGGGTTGAGTGAGGGGTGAATAAATGAATAATGGCAATTAAATGCACTGTGGAAGGCAAATTTTGACTCCTACTAAGTAGGGCAAACATCGATATACCAGATCGATCGTGGCCCTCTCAGTGCATTGCCACCACTTCTCTGGCATCTTCGAGCTCTGAGTTACTAACAAACATCTAAGGAAATTAGGTTAGAGCTACTTTCATGATTATTGACACTTGATCCCTTTCACATCTGATTTCAGTGCGTCTCAGACTTTACAGGGTGTAAAAAGACACACAGCCTATGTCAAAGTAAACTCCTCAGTCTGATCCAATTCAGGACAGCCAGAAGATATGAATTTTAACAAATTCAAAATGATGTGTATGCAAATGGCCAAATTTGCTTGGAGAAAGATCACCCCGTCTTCCATGTTTCCTCAAATCCATCTACTGCATAGACAGGAGGTCTCCAGGACCCTCTACCCTCCGTTATTATTGATAATTAAGAATTGTCTATAGACACTGAGACCCCAACAGCCACATTCCCATTCATTTTTGTCCCCGTATCTCTCTGTTTGAGGCCATCTCACATTTGAAGTCAAATTTGGGTTGGAAAATAGTTAAATATCTTCAAAAATAGCAGAACCTAGGATGTTTACATTAGAACTTCAGACTAGAATTCTATCACTTCAATATTTTTACATTTAAACTTGAAGTCTCTTACTTGAGTCAAATACAGAAGGGTGTCTGTGCCTTCCTACTTCTCTAAAGAGTTCTCTGTCCACATGGCCTGTTAAATGCTCTACCTCCGAAAAATATCAACAGGTAAGAACAATCAGAAAAGCTGGTTTTTATTCCTTCCATTACATAAGCTAGCTGTGTGAATGTGAACCAGTCCTACAGCTATTCTAAGACCCTGTTGTTCCACCCATACTGAGAGAAAACTCTACTAGCGACTCTCACACATTTTGATGACAAGCTGATGAAAGAGGTTTCACATACAGTCCATGCCAATGAAGTTCTCCATAAAGTCCACATCCTTACTGCATGCTATGACCTCTAATATTTCATCTTCCAAACTATTCTTTTGAGTCCATCTATCATTTCCTGCATTGAAAATAATAGGTTGAGGAAATAGTTCAGTCAGCAAAGGGATTGCTTTGCATGTACTGGAAGCTAAGTTAAATCACCAGAATCTACATCAAAAAGTCAGGAGTGGTGATGGTGATGCTGCCTTGTAACCCTATCATAGGAGAAGAAAATCAGATGAATCCTGGCCCCTGCAGGCAACCAGTCCAGGCTGCTTGGCAAGCTCCAGGCCAATGTGAAGTCCTTACTCAAAACTCAGGGTAGAAAACACCTGGGGAACATCTGAGGTTGACCTCTGACCTCCACAGGCACACACACACACACACACACACACAACGCAAGCTGCAATTTTCTAAACTGATTTCATAGCACGCCACTAGGCCATACTAGGTCATAGCTGCGGTATGGTTCTGACGCTCTGTGGTAATGAATGAACAGGGAAGTTACTTTGCATATTTATATATTTCCTCTAATTATATACTGTCATCTTTGTGGATAAATTCTCAGGAAAGAAGTAAGTTTCCTAAACTTTTTTGACAACTCTAATAAAATAGCACAGATCCACATTATAAATGAATGAGTTTATAACTCATAAGATAAAATGTTTATTTAATAATGATGCAAGCCAATGGGAAAGAAATTAGATTCCCACTGAGCCAAGCACAGATCATATCCCAAGTCTTCTTACCGTTCAATCACGTGTGCTTTTTAATCTCCCAGGGGAAGGCTGAGAGAGAGGCTATTTGATTTTTTACCTCAAAACTCAGTGCTCTGAGTATCTGGTTTAACCCAGTGATGGAAAGCAACCATGGGGGTCATCTGTGCTAACAGGGTTCCTCTTCTACTCTTAACCCCTGTTCTCCTCCCCTAATCACATTCCTCAGAACTCTAACCAGAACTGCTACGTACTGGTACGATTAAGGCAAGACTGTCCTTAAATTCCAATTGCCATCAGTGGTCCTGACAACCTGGGTTTGGTCCCCAGTGCACATGCCAATTGACACAGATAACTAAGTAAGCGTTCCCTTTCTGTCAATTCTGCTCACTGTGGAGTAGAGTTGTAAGCGGCTTGTAGATGTGTGATGTTGAAGAACTGAAATCTGCAATGTGTGAGGGAGAAGCGGTGTGAAAACTACCTTCTCGTCACTCCGGGGAGCCTTGGGAGAGATGGAAGAGCAGAGCAGGAACCTTGGAATACAGACAAGGATCCAACCGACAGAGAATCAAGGCAATACGAGATGTGACATGGCACCGATTTTGTAGTGAATCACACATTTAAAAGTTGTACTAGAAAATTATAGAGCCAGTTATATTGGTGCACGTCCTCAGGAAGATCAGGTTCAAGGCCAACCTGGGATGTATGGGACCCACTCTAAAATAAAAATAAAACAATAAGCAAGTAAGTAAATATAAAATATGGAGATCAAGGTAAATGTAGCAAAAAAATTAACACTCTTTAGCAAATACTTGTTTTGGGGTGTTATACTGTTCTTGGTCTTTGCTCTGTAGACTTGATTTTGTTACACAGTGTTCAATTTTTCTTAATAAGAAAATTAAGTGAATTTTGAAATATGAATCCTTTTAAGAAAAAGTCATGAATTCTCACATCAGATGGAAGACACTAGCTTTGTGTGCATGTTTATCGCCACCTGGTGCATGTTAACATAATGCAAGGGAAAGATGCAGCGCAGCTGACTGATCAATGGAAAAGAATCAAAGCTAGTGGCTAAGCAACACATCAGCCGACAGATAGCCCGATGTGGCTCAGTGAGCTACAGATGTAATGTGGAAAGTGTCTCAATTCGCTAAGGTGGCTTTCCCTGGCCTACAAAGACTGGTGGCTCGGCTTCCTTTAGTTCCGAGAAGATGACAATATTCTAGTTAGCTTTCTGTCACTGTGATAAAATGCCCTGACCAAAGCAACTCACAGGAGGAAACGATTTATCTGTCTTACAATTCCTGGCTACAGTCCATCACTGAGAGATGTCAAGGCAGGAACTTGAGGACAGGCCTGCTTGCTATTCTACGCAACATTGCCTCCAACCAATGAACTATCTCTCTTCATAACCAAAGTAGTGCAGCCATAGAGCATGCTGCTTGCTGGCCCGGGTTCTGCTCAGCTAGTATTTAAACACTTCAGAGCCACATGTGCAGAAGATGCTGCCACCCACCAATGGCTGGGCCTTCTTCTTCAGTTAACAATCAATACAATCCCCCACAGACTTGTTTGAGGCCAATATGATCTAGAACATTCTTCAATTGAAACTCTCCCCTCAGGGGTCTCTAGGCTGTGCCAAGTTGGCAGTTAAAGCTAACTAGGGCACACGGGTTAGTGATTATGTTAAAATATTTTTAATATTTTATTTATTATTTTTATTTTATGTGTATGAGTGTTATGCCTACACGTAGGTAAG
This sequence comes from Nannospalax galili, assembly GCF_000622305.1. Classification (NCBI taxonomy): domain Eukaryota; kingdom Metazoa; phylum Chordata; class Mammalia; order Rodentia; family Spalacidae; genus Nannospalax; species Nannospalax galili. Next base: position 843,836 of record NW_008357032.1, on the reverse strand, counting down.
TGCACCCATGTCATGCAATGTCCATAGAGAACAGATGAGGCCATCGGATCCCATGGAACTGGAGTTATGGACAGTTGTTAGCTGCCATGTGGGTGCTGGAATTCGAACCCGGGTCTACTGCAAGAACAACCAGTGTTCTTAACCTCTGAGCCATCTCTCCAGCCCCTAAAATATTTTTAATACATAAAAGTACAACCAATATAGTAATGAGTTAATTTATAGTAAATGTAAGTAAATTATTTCATTTTAAATAATATTTGCGCAAAAATGTTTTATTTCATTATTACATTTTTATTTTCTTACTTGACAAAGACAAAACGGAATTGGCCTATGCGGTGAGCCTAACTGGAGAACGCTGAGCAGTCTTCAGAGAAACTCCCATACCATCATGCTTTCTCTATTCTGATCACAAAGATGGAACCTGGCTCACGATGACCCAGTTGAAGCAAAACCTCAGCGAGTGTGTCTGTATGGACTTCTTTGGTGGTGATAGACTCCTCATTAGTTCTGGAAGCTTCCATACACACTCAAAGGGAAAGAAGCAGGTGGTTAGTAGAAAGCTGCCTACAACACACAGCACGGGCACTTGCCTCCTCAGGTTTTTCTATATAGATGGCTGGCTATAATGGGATCGTGTGTGTGTGTGTGTGTGTGTGTGTGTGTGTGTGTGTGTTCTCTTCCTATTAAGAACTGATAGCTCTATTTTACATATTTCTCTTTCCCCTTCCCAAGCCCATTTTCTTCTTGTGATTTTACTAGACTACAAAAGCTGCATGTCTGGGAACCATTAATAGAGCTGATGAAAAGAACAGGATCCAAAAAGAATGAAATTTTTCTCAGTCTTGCTCCCTTGATCCCTTGCTAATATGAGAACAATCTGTTAATTATGAAACACAGGCAAGAGGCCGACGATTCTGGTGAGATGCTAGTTTTGGAAACATGGGTGAATGGCTAGAAAGCAGGGTTCATGAGAACCGGGGGTGCTCATTGCTAGAATTTGGGAAAGGCCGAAGTGGTCACACAAGGCAGACTACTGTCACAACTGAGCTCACAATATACAAAAACCGAGAATAAACCACAGACATATTGCCTCAACAACAGACATTGTCTAGAAGAGAAACCTTAAACAAGAGACACAGACCACTAATCTCTGTTGGCTCACCTTGACTTTCATAGAGTCAACAGTTGTTTTCATAGCTCACCTGTTTATGTCATTAGCTGCTAGGTTTGTTTTGTTTCCCCCTCCTCGTTTCATGCTCTGTTCTTCCTCCTGCCCTTCTTCCCCTCTTCCTTCTCTCCTCCTCTTTCTCTTCCTCTTTGGCTTCTCGTTCTCTTCCTCATCCTCTTCCTCTTCTTTCTGCTCCTCTTCCTCATTTTTCCTTAACAAATATCACAATGAAGTCCTCAGAGGAAAATAAAATCAGAAAGCATTTTGCCAAACTCTCTAAAAACGTGCCTGGTTTTTGAAGTGTATGCTAACAGTCCTACCTATCTAGATATCCCTGTCTCTCAAGGCTGCCCCTGATAAGTCAAGAGATTCTTTCTCTTTCAAATGCTATAAGCTTTGGTCCTTGACAGGATTCTGACACCCCCCCCAACGCTTCAGCAAAGCTCAACAACTAAGTCTAATTCATTGAAAGCTTCACTAAATTAGCTAGAGAACAATGTGACTCTCTGCCAAAAATTCACCTGTTTAGCACAGAAATAGTCTCTCTCAGCCTGCAATTGCTCTTTCTGGCAGATCACTACCACAAGATTTGTTGCTGGCTTTTTTCTTCACCCGTAAAGACTAACATCCTGCAGTCACAGAATGATCAGACACTTGGGATCATATACATATTTTCTGGAAATCTGGTCTATGTTGTTCTAAATAGATCTTCTTACTTTAATGAAGCTATAGCAGTTAAATGTATCTTTAAAATCCCTTCTTAAACACTAATGCAAAAATGATCTCAGTGGTATGATGTCTGATGTTTAAAATGAATAGTTTTTATGAGTTGTATAAAACATAAAGGAACCTAGTTAAGTTATTCTTGCAAAGGGATTATTTTTATTCTTGCCACTGCTTTAAGCAGCAATTTGAAAAAAAGAAAAGTAATATGCATGAAAAGCAGTAACAGCACGTTCTCAGGCTGTACTCGCTGGAGAACGGGGAGTTGCATATTATCCGATTCTTTACTAATACACGGAAAGGCAATATGTCAAATTGGAATAGTTTTGTATGCTTTCACCCAATTAAGTTCACATTGCTGTTCTAGCAGCACTAGCTTACAGAAGTTTAAGCAATATTTGTAAAATAAGCAGCTAAGTGTTTGATTGATGAGGAGAATTTAAGTTGGAATAAAGTTATATTACTTATAATCATAAAATGAGCTGAAAGGCAGCATAGGGGTCACACACTTCAGCACTCACTCTGAATCTTCACTTAATGACTTCACTGATGAGGAAACTGAGTCCCATGAATACATCATCTCCATAGACCTGGTCAGCATGGGCGATGTTACTTCATTTTTCAAAGAAGCCAGTGATATGTAATGCCTTAGAGAAAGTATGTGTTCAAATTCTGTCAATAATGGGAACTCTTGGCATATACCTAGTGTTTAATAAATATTATCTACTCCAAGCTCATGAGTAAGACATTTCTTTTAGGCTTAATGCATAATTAATTGTGAGCTCCTCTAAGATACTCATAGCAAAAAATGAGCACAATATTTTCAAAGTCATCATCATTGAATTGGTTGAGTTTTTTACTTTGGAGGTGGAACCATATTTTAATTAGACTTTACCTTGGCAGAAATACACTGGGACCTTCAAGGTCAAGAACAACCTTCAGTCCCAAGCCCTCAAGGCAAATCTAAGTACTTAAAATGGTGCACATCTTTTTCAAGAGGATTATTACTCTGACTCTGAGTTTGCTCCTTGCAAAAGAAACATTAGGTAAGGGTCTGTCTTCAACAGATTGCTTCTTCCTGTATTTCCAGGCATTGGACATTTCAGAATGTCCACAGCATTCATTATTAGGCATTTTTCCCGAAAATTTTAGATGCCTAAAACTTAACTCCATCAAGTAGTTTTAGTTGATGTGTGTTTTCCTGTACATCAAGCAGACTTCCGAAGCTTCTATCATTAAACAGGGTGGAGATTAACCCTTGCATTTTGTTTTCAGAGAAAAAAAAAAAAAACTTCTTTTAAAGCACAGAGAAATTTATCAAAATTCATAGCCATGCTCAATAACATTCTTTGAAATCTCTCCAAGTTAACACTTGCCTAAGTAATTGAGTTAAAACAAAGTCAAAAACCAAAGAAAATACTTTGTTTTATCAGGAATCACTTCTATGTTCTTTCCTGACACTGACCAGTCAGGAGACAGTCTCTGTTTAAATGGTAATATTCAGTAAAAGATAAATAAGCTAATGAAAACTCTTATGCAACAGAAACTATCTAGAAAATGTTCAAATGAATTGAAAATGCCTTTGGAGAAAGCAGTGCTTATAAGTCAGACCTCTGATTCCTCATGTTTACTTTTCTTTTCTCTGTAATAAACGTGAATAATCCAGTCGCATTGGAGTTTCAACTAAAATTAGTAAGATTTTTAAGATCCACATTCATGTACTATGTTTTGTGTTTAGTTTTTTAAAATTTTATTTATTTTTATTTTAGTTGTTTTGTCATCTGTGTAAGTGTACCATGTGCGTGCAAACCCAAGGAGGCCAGAGAAGGGTGTGTCAGACACCCTGGAACTGAAGTTACAGATGGCTGTTGGCCACCATGTGGATGCTGGGCACTGAACCTGGATCCCCTGAGAGAGCAGTAAGGGCTCTTAACCACGCAGCCATCTCTCCAGCCCCCCCTATGTATGTATTCTGAACTGAGGACTTGAGTTCTCAAGTCTGCTGTTGAACTTTTAGTTTACAGTTACACAAATGTTAACACCTTTTCTTAGTAACATATTGAGTACATTGAAATATAATGAAGAATTTTTTGTTTTGTCTTTAAAAATTCTCAAGTGTATTGGCATATTTAATCATTTTGAAGTTGTTCATTAGTTGTGCACTTATCTTCTAATAACTCATGCCGGGCAGTGGACTGGGCACTTGGGCCACATGTCAGACTGGGCAGTGTACTGCCCATCACAAACTACACCGAGACCTGAGACAGAGAAGTGAGCAATAAACTAGGGACATAATAGACAAGTGATCAATGCCACGCATTTGAACTAGGGGTCTAGGAATAGGGAAGAGGTTCCAGTCTAGACTGGAGTGAAAAGAAAGTATCACCTACTTGGAAAAAAAAAAAGCATCAAAACCACAAAATAGACAGGTAGAGACCAAGACCTGTTTGGGAGAATGTTCTAGACAAGGGAGGATCAGCGGTGTGAAAGGTGACATATGCCCAGAAATTAAAGGTTTGGATTTCATAAAATAGAGACTTTATTGTGAAAGATACACAAAGAGGTTGGGGATTTGGAAAGGTATTCTATCACAGGGAAGGTTATCCAAATTGCAGCAGAAAGACACAAAAGAATTTTTACAGAACAGCATAACACAGTCTTTTTCTGGATTTTTTAACTAATTAGTGAAGGTAATTTTTTACTTTTTTTTTCGGTAGTGACAAAATATGACAATACAGAACTCTCAGTGCCCTGTCACTGAAATGAGTCCACTTTAATTTTTGACTTTTTATATATAATTTTTATTTATTTTTATTTTTTGTGTATGAGTGTATTGCCTGCATGTATGTAAGTGCACCCATGCTACGCAATGTCCAGAGAGATCAGAAGGGGGCATCAGATCCCCTGGAACTAGAGTTACAAATGGTTGTTAGCCACCATGTGAGTGATAGGAATTGAAGCTAGGTCCTTTGTAAGAGCAATCAGTGCTCTTAACTGCTGAGCCATTTGTCCAAGCCGATTTCTGTGGGTTTTTTTTTTTTATTGTTGTTGTTATTTTTATTTTATATGTATGCGTGTATTGCCTGCATGTAGGTAAGCACACCTGTGCCATGCAATGCCCACGGAGGACAGGGATTCCCTGGAACTGGAGTTCTGGACAGTTGTTAGTTGCTATGTGGTGCTGGGATTCGAACCTGGGTCTTCTGCAAGAACAGTTTTTAACCACTGAGCCATCTCACCAGCCCCTATACATTTCTGTGTTTTTAAAACATGCCTGCTTCAAGCTTCTTTTTACAACAGAAACTATTGCAAAGCTCTCATAACTGGTCAAACACAGAGAACAAGTGATTGCGAGATGCCCAAAGTTAAATGATACAACTACAGTGCAACCTCTAAGCCTAAGATTCAGGGAACAACACATAAGGGGGTTGGTTGGAAAGTATGTAGGAACCAAAGAGACAAGATACCTGCTGCAAGTTAATGCATTCTAGACACGATTGGGCAGCTTTACCACTGAAATCTCCATAGTATGATATTCTAACAGGATCTGCATAACAAAACCAGTTGACATTTCAAGGTAGGTGAGAGAAATTGCACAGGGTCTCACTTCAACATGAAGGACACTGAGGGAGGAAGAATTAGTTTCCTCCGAGGACTAGCTCCCTGAGAAGTTATTTAATCCCAAATGGGAAGCCCTAAAAACAGGTATATATGAGCACCACTCAATGGACTCAGGGCATTATATATGCATATGTGAATGTAAGCATGTGTATGTAACAGTAATAATAGAAGACAAGAAATTGAGAGGGAGTTGGAGGAAGGACAGGGGAGGAGTTGGAGAGGGAACGGCAGGATGGAAACAATGCAAATGCAATACGCATGTATGATGTTCTCAGAAACGAAATAGTTTAAAATTAATTAATTCCTATCTAGAAGCCTTTGCAAGGGGACTGACACTGATTCTAGCCACTCCAACAGCCATCAAAGTGCCTGAAAGCAAATCCTGAGTCCATCACTCTCAAGGTCAGCCTTGGCAGACAAAAGAAAAAATGAGGAGGAACCCAGTGGAGGGATGCTTTCGGAAGCCCTTGTCAAGAAATTCCAAAGGACTCTGATATGAACATTTTAAATTTGCCTTGTTTTAACTTTTTTATGGTTCCCTGTCTAGAATTTGTAATGCTAACTACTCTTGCCTTTAATTCTCCTTCCCATCTCCTAGGCACCAGTCAAGGACTTTCTTTGTTCCCTACAATTAAGAGTTATAAATTTGGGAGTCTTTTATATAGACCCACTAAAAGGGTACCCCAATTGCCTCACACTGTGTCCCTGTTTAGCATGGAAGAAGCCAGAGCAGTCTGCATCCCAATTCCCTATTGGCAATTTGGGTAACCTCTTCAGGGGATGGTATGATAAGAATAGGAGGTAATAATTGCCTAGGCAGTTAGGTAAAAATATCCCAAAGAAAAGTAGCCAGTTTCTTGGTTAAAAATCAAAATATCTTTGGGCCTCTTAGCCATATATTCTGTTCAAAAGGCCAAAAATGTCAAAAATATTTGGGAGCTTTTATCTAATCCTTAAAAGATTTTAGGGTTACCTCTTCAGAGAGGGAAATGTTAGAGTAGCAAAAAGCCCCACTAACAAAAAGAAAGAGTACACAAAGTTTTTCAGGAAAAAGTGATGGAGAGATATGGAAGAAGTGGGAGAGGGAGGAATGGATTTGATCAAAACACCCTATATGCATGTATGAAATTCTCAATAATTTTTTTAAGTTAGAAAATATACTCAGTGGAACAAACAAACAAAACAAAAACTTCCTTGTTTAATGCAGGCCTATACTTTGTCTTCCATGGGCCCCTAGGCACATTCGGACTCATATATTTATATTACATATTTTGTAGAATATTATATATTGTGTAAATATATTTGAAATTAATCCAGATTGAAATGTGTACATTTTCCCCCAGATATTGAAGACATTAAATCTTTTCATGGGTCTTTAATTTTTGTAAGTTCTTTGCCCTTGCATACTATTATTGATGAATAATGAGCTTCAGTTTTCCCAGGAATGACAGATTTAAGTTGAGCCAAAATGGAAGGCTGTTACTTGGTTACTGGCAAACAAAAAGGGCAGAAAATCTGGATGTGTTGGTTTACACATGTAATCACACATGCAGATGAAGGAAGGTGATCACAAGTTCAAGACCAACCTGGTCTACATAGTGAGTTCTAGGCCAGTGAGGGCTCTGTAGCCAGACTGTCACAAAAAAGTGACAAATATAAGCAAGAATCAATCAAATATTATTAATTTAGTTTTTAATAAAAAGCACATCTACTCAGAAAATACAGATAGATAAGTAAATGACAGATAGATGATAGATAGATAGATGATAGATAGATAGAT
>NW_008357032.1:835407-836470 GCF_000622305.1 Nannospalax galili | reverse complement strand
ATGATAGATAGATAGATAGATAGATAGATAGATAGATAGATAGGTGATAGATAGATAGATAGATAGATAGATAGATAGATAGATAGATGATAGATTAAAAATGAAACTAATATTTGCCACAAAGAAAAGAAATCACACGATAGTCTGTAAAAAGAAAAAACGACACCAAGGAATAGGAAAGAAATAGAATTGAGAAAGGAGGCAGATTGCCTAAAAATAACTAGGAACCAAGAGGTAAAATGGAAAACCCACATGAAGCTCTTTGAAAGTAAATGTACTGGACAATGTAGAGGTGTGTGTTAGTAACCCAGGGAAAATTTTTCTTAGAAGCCTGAAGCTAATGCATTCTAAATTCTCTAATGATGGCCCACAGTCCTTCAGAAGAAATCAATAGAAGGTGTGCCATTGTATAAACAGTCCTGTTAGAAGGGCAGAGCTTTGAAAGGGAGGATATGTAGAGCTCCTTAATCCAACCGCTTCTGCAGAGAGCTGTGTTAGTGGGAAGCTGCCAGGCATCTTTACATAGTATCACTTGTATGCTGCTAGGGAAACCAAGCAGGCATATTTGCTGTTTACCTTCTCCTGGTAAGTTCCCCAGCAATATGTGTTCACAGTCACCTTCTCTTCTCATCCTGGTAGACTTTGATAACCTCTGGGTTTGTCATCAGAGGATTTTCTCATACTCTTCCCTACATGAACTTGAGTGACACTGTCACCACAGGAGATGTGCTGGTGGCTGGGGGAGGGACTTTTCTTCTCATACCTCATCTATACTCTTCACAATCATAAGTATCAATTTTCATAGGCTATAGTACCCAGGTTTTATGGTTTTGATATGGTTCACATATTGGAAGCATGGTCTCCAGTACTTTGATGTCAATAGTTATGATCTCTAAGAACTAGAATCAGGGGATGTCACTGTGTCCCTGAGGATGCGCCCTTAGGAGGGATTCACCCAGGATATTCAGGAATCGTTAATTTCTGTAAGAAGATTGTTATAAAAAAGTAAGAGTAACTTTTCCTTGTTTTCTTTCTCTGCTTTCCTTCATTGTGTGATATTTCT
>NW_008357032.1:772907-835247 GCF_000622305.1 Nannospalax galili | reverse complement strand
CACACACACACACACACACACACACACACACACACACCTTTCATGCTGTGATGTTGTGTAGTCAAGGAGACCCTCACCAGACCTAAACTGACAAGGTTGCCTGACATCAGTCTTTCAATGTGAAAAATGGTAAGGTAAATATATCCGTATTCTTTCTATGATAACTTAGTTACAAGCATTTTGTAATAGCAACAGAAAGCAGATTAACACACCATGTAATCAAACAGAAATATGGTTGCTGCCTTGGAGGTATTATACAGGTATGATCAGTATTTACAATCAATTTTATTTAAAAATTATTCTCTGCAATGTGGATGGGCCTCATCCAAAAGCCTGAAGTGTTCCTATAAAAGAAGGAACACTCTCCAGACTGTAATGTGAATTCCTGCCCAAGAGTCTCCAGACTACTGGCCTACCCTTATGATGCCAGGCTTTCTGTCTTCTATAGCTATATGAGGAAGCTCCTGGAAATAAATCTTCCTGCATCTATGTCTTACTTTGACTCTGAGTCTGGAGGACTCTGATTTGTGCTTCCTTTGGGCATAGGGTGACTCTAGAGGAACAGGGAGAGTGTTTGAGTTAGTTTCAGGGATTCTAGACTCAATTCCCCTAGACTGCTTTTAAAGGGATAAATGAATGACTCTGCTTCAGTGGGAAAGAGAGCACTGACACTCCCAGAGAAAATGTCATGTATTAACCATTTAAATTGTTGTAAGCATATACCACAGACTAAGTGGCTAGTTGTAGGAAACCAAGATGCCAGGCTCTAGGGTGAGATGAGCCTAAAACCTATAGGTCCAGGCTGCATTCTCTACTAATAGGGAGGAGCACTGAAAACAGTGGCTCTGATAATCCCTGTCCTGCAGAGCACTGTTAGGCTGGCAGGAGGTAGCGGCCCGGTCATAAAAGTGCAGGCTCCCTTCTTGGTCAACAACCCTTATCTCCTTGTCCTGAACAAATAACTCAGCTATCTCTGGCTGAGAGATTAGGCCAGGTTAAAGGTTTACTCCTGAGCTAAAAGCTAAAAGTTCACCATGCTTTTAGCTCTAAGAAAGAAAACATTGTGGCCAATAAATTACTGGATGGGCATTGATAGCCTTGAGTAAAAGTTTAAGAATCCTTCTGGTGCCAACTAACAGACTAAATGTCCTGTTTCTTTGTACCCTAAATCTTTCTATGTGACTGCCATATCCCACGTGACTGCTAGTTCCTTGGGATGTATAAAAATCATCTGAATTCTAAAATAAATCATCCTGTTGGGAAGACACAGGTCCCAGAGTTTGACTCTGTCGCCTATCAGACCCTCTGCCCTGAAGCTAGCAGGTCCCCTGCTAAGCAAAGCAAATCTGAGTCCCAACAGCTTGTACAACAGAGATTGTATTTTTCTACCATTCTGGAAGCTAGAATCCAAGGTCAAGGTTCTTACTAATCAAGCTCCTGATGAGGGCATTTCCTTGCATGTAAGTTGCTGTCTTCTCACCACGTCCTCGCAGGGCCTTTCCTTGGTACATATGCAGAGAGAGAGAGAGAGAGAGAGAGAGAGAGAGATCTTGATGTCACTAATCTGTTAAACCAAGGCCCCACCCTTATGAAACTCACTGAAATTTAAACACTCCAAATACAATCACACTAGGAGTTTGAGGTTCAACTGATGGCTAAGGCATGAGGAAAGACAAATTCTCACTCCATAGCGTGTGACACATGAAATGTCACCATGGAATGCCTCCACTAAGTAGTTTTGAAAGTTAAACTTCTCCATAGCCATTTACTTGATTCTTTAGAATATTTTCATCTAAATAGTAATGAATGTGGTTTGTTGTACTTGACCTTGACCGATGTAGAAGAAGTGGGGGAAACAATCAACAGTGCCTCAAATTCCCAGAACCAGGAACTTCTGTTATCTTTCGGGAAAGAAACTCTTATTACCCAGATAAAAAGTAGGGCTGAAATTTCTGAAAATCAAACCAAATGTCTAATTACATCATGAATTGAATTCCTAACCTAACAATATTTCTGGACAACTTATTGGAAAGAATAGGCCTTCAAGTAATGGAACCAACCAACTCTTTCAACAGACCTGGAAATGAGAAAGGTTATCCAGTAAAGATTTCTAGACACATGGATCCCTATGAATTCCATGAGCTACTGGCATGGTATTTGTGGATTTTTAATCCTTAAGAAAATTATAGCATCACTGAAAAGGCCCAACACAGAAATCACAAAATGATGAAGCCCTTAAGTCAAAAGTCAGAGATTGGGAGATGAAGCTACAAGCCAAGGAATAGCCAGAAGTGCTGGGGGTTACTGGTGTGTGGGAGGAGAAAGAGGCATGAGATATTAAAAGTTTGCAGCTTTAATCTTGCCCAGTTTGTGGCAATTTGATTCAGTCACTCACTCAAACCACCCTTTTACCCCTCGTGGAAATATCAAGGCTCATAAAAGTTGTATAACTTTGTGGGGGGGTTTGGAATGTTTGGGTATCCAAAGAAAATAGGAAATTATTTTAGTCAGTTTCAAGCTTTCATATACTTTCAAACACCCATAAGCAACCCAAGTATATCCATAACTATTTGAAGAAACTGGATTCTTCTCTTAACTGAGACAGTATTAATATTGATACTTACTACTGTGGGCATAAACATAGAAAGCAGAGGAAAGGTCCAGGGAGGGTCAAGGGAGAAAGTACTGACATGCTATGGAAGGACCTCAGAATAGTCCCACAGTCCTCCCATGAGCTTCTAGGCTCCAACTTTATAGCATCAACTGCTACTGAAAGACATCTTAAATATGATCATAACTGATAACATAGCATTCATTCTGAGGTACAATATAGAGCTTTTCATTACAGCTAGGATTTGGCATATATATACCAAGACTTCAAGGAAGAAAACCCACAAACAGAGGCACAATAAGAATGTCTATACCTGTCACCTGGGGCCAGCTCAGTAGAATACGTTCCATGGCCCTCAACTAGTGTGTCATTGTCTATTGGTACGTCCCTATTCAAGGCAGTATATGATTATGGGTCATGATTACATTTTTTCAGGGATGTCTTTTGAATTAGAGGCTGAGCCACTTGGGTTCTTCCAGGTGAATAAGGGCTGTATAAAACCAGACATTTCCAAGAAAGTTTTCAAGTCACCAAAATATGAAAATACTCTAGAGATTTCAGTGATGGCAATGCATGTATCTAAGCAATGCAACTCAGTAGTGATGGGTTTAAAGGCTCCCAAGATAAGAAAAAGATAGTTGTCGGTGGCCTAAGCTTTGCCACTGAAGTATTTTTTGTGTCATGGCTAAACTTAAGTTTTAAAAATAAAGTTTTGCAAAACAGTTTTAATGTTTTTTTTTATAATTTTTCTTTATTCCCTTTTTAAAATATTTTATTTATTACTTTTATTTTTCAATGTGTATGAGTATATTGCCTGTGTGTAGTAAGTTCACCTGTGTCATGCAATGCCCTCGGTGTTAGACCCCTGGAACTGGAGTTAAGGATGATTATTAACTGCCGTGTGGGTGTTGGGAACAGAACCCAGGTTCTCTGCAACAGCAGCCAGTTCTCTGAACTGCTGAGCCATGTCTCCAGCCCCAATAAAAAATACTTTTTAAAGAGAATAAAAATACTTTTGAAAACACAGATTAAACTCAATAGGCACTTAAATAATCATAGAGGACCTGAAGTCAGGGGTAGTAGGTCAGAGTGGGGTGTGTCTGTCAAAATGTACTGTATGACATTCTCAAATTAATAAAAATATTTTTAAAAGAGAATAAAGGGACTGGAGAGCTGGCTGATTGGTTAAGTGCACTGGCTGTTCTTGCAGAGAACCCAGGTTTGGTTCCCAACACCCATATGGTGGCTAACAACCATCCATAACTCCAGTTCCAGGGAATCCAGTGTCCTTTTCTGGTCTCTGCAGGAAATGCACTTACATACACGCAGTCAAAACATTCATACACATAAAATAAAAAATAAATATTTAAAATATATTTTATTAATTATTTGAAAATTTCATACAAAGCATTTTTAATCATAGCCATTCCCAAGTCCTCCAAGACCCACCACCATTCTCCTACCAACAGTTTTCTTTCCTCTGTGTTTGTTTGTAGTTTTGTAAAACCCATCGATTCCCACTTGGGTAGCCCATATGTGCTTGAGTGTGGGACCAACCACTGGAGTGTGGTCAACCCACAAGAAGCCACACCTTTAAAGAAAATGGATTCTCCCTCTCCCAGAAGCTATCAGTTGTCAACAGCACTTCAGCTGGATGCAGAACTTTGTGCCAACCTCCTCCCTCCATGTTGGGATTTTGTCTTCATGAACTTTGTGAATGTTTATGGCTCATATCCAGGCTGTGACAACCTCTTGAGCTCATGAGTGCAGCTGCTCTGTTGTGTTCAGAAAACACAGCTTCACTGCAGTCCTTGGCCTCTGGCTCTTACAACCCTTCTGCCCCATTCCATGATGATGCATAAGCCTGGGAGGAGAAGGCTGATTACTCCACAGTCTCTCATTCTCTGCTCCATGACCAGGTGTGAATCTCTGTGTTAATTGACATCTACTGACAATGGAAGCTTCTCTGATGAGGAATGGAGGTACACTAATCAACTAATATAAAGATAACTCATTAGGTGTTAACTAATTAACACTGTCACCTTAGCATAATTATAGAAGTAGGATCTCCCCCTAGGGCCTGTGATCTGTCTAGCCACAGATTCTTTGACCTGATAATGGTGCCAGGTATGGGTTCCATCTTGTGGAATTGGCCTTAAGTCCAATCAGAAAGTGGTTGGTTACCCTCATGACATTCATGTCACTATTACAGCAGTGGGCATATCTCACCAAGCTGGTCATTTCTGTAGCTCACAGGATTCACAGCTGTGTAAGACTGATGATTGCTTTTCTTTTCCAACAGTGTACATAGCACTTTCCAGTACTATGAAAGCTAGCTAGTAGGGATGAAGTTTCTAGGTCAGTACCAGCGCGATTTCTCCATGTTCTATGAATGACACTTGTGGTGTCTTCAGCAATAGGGCCATACTGTCGAATTCTGGAGCATAATCCAAAAGCTATGACAAATTGCTTGTAATATTTGGGTGTCTATTGATCCTCACTGGCCAATAACTCCAAAAGTGATAACCCATTCCTGGTACTTGGCTTTTTATTTTTTTGCCTGTAGTGTTAATAGGGGCATTGTCACCCCATTATATGATAATTTCATTTAAACTCTTTATATATATGCATGTCTATATATCTTAGGAAGCTTCTACAGTAGAGGTTTCCAGTACACTTGTTCAAAAGGCCTTTTCTGTCAGTTATCTGCCCTCATATTCCCATCTCCACCCTGCCTTCCCACCCCCGCCCCATTTAACCCTTCCTGTTAAATTATTCTGCCCCTTCCCCTTTATATCAATGTGTTCTATCTGCCTTCCCTTGAAAACCACCCCGATGGCCCCTTACTAGTTTCCTGCCTTTTATGGGTAGTCCAAATAAACCTAAAGATTCAAACCTAACTCCACATATGAAAGAGAACATGTGTCATTTGTCTTTTTTAATCTGGGTTACTTCATTCAGAATGATTACTTACAACTCCATCCATTTGACCTGTGAACGTCATAACTTCATTTTTCTTAACAGTCATGTAATATTCCATTGTGTAAATGCACCACATTCTCATTATCCATTCATTAGCTGATGAATATCTAGCCTCTTTCTATTTTCTGGCTACAGAGAATTTCATATATGTATACAATGAGACATGATCATAGCCACCCCCTTTCCCTCCCTCCTACTTTCCTCAAATATTCCAGAACATCTCCCCACACACACACTTTCATGTCCTCTTTTCTAATACAACCTACTAACTCCAGTTAGTGCTGCCCATATATGTATGGGTGTGGGGCCATCATTGGAACATGGGAAATAAACCAGTGGCCATACATCCAGAAAAGAATATACCTCCTCAGTAAGAGGTGGGGCCTGGAAAGAACCTCCCAATCTATGCCAGAATTGGGGCTGGCTTGACCTTATATGGGGCTTATGCAGGTAACTACAGCTCCTGTGAGTTCATAACTGCAATATCCACGATGTGTCCAGAAGGCAGGATTTCATAGCACCATTCTGCATCATCTGATCACTTCCTTGATGCTGCTAAAATTTTTATGATTTCAAATTTGTTGAAAACCACCACAGAAAGTCCTTCCATCTAACTTCATGACTCATATTTTATAGAAAGTACCAGAAACATTGGTTAGTAGTGTTGTCAATTCATGATAAACTGAAAACCACCAACTGGATGTGAGAGTTCTAACATGAGTAGTCACACTTACTAGTAATAAGGAACTGAGCATCTAACCACTGTGCGGAGACGCAGTGAAAAGTTCATTTGTCATAGTAATGATAACCCTTCAGTATTTCTGTAGTATCTTGGACTTAAGTTGTGTACTCACTGACACTCAGCCATGGCTGCCCAGCTCAAGAAAGCTGATGAGCTATACACAGATCATCTACTTGAAGAGTCTTAGATCCTTCTACTATTTATAGTGTCCCATAGTATCTGTCGCTCATCTTGTTCTTTGGTCAAATATCCATGAATTTGTCCATTCCCAAGGAATAATGATTCCAGAAGAAATGAAAGATCAGTTTCCACAGAAAGGAGAAGAAAACTATCCTCCCCACTTCTGATAAGTACCTTCCGGGAAGTAACCCCACAGTAGCAGTTAGAAGATCCTACAGGAAGTGACTCCAGCCAGAGTCCATAAGTCCTGCTGGGCGGTGAATATGCTCACCTTCACATCCTCCTCTGCAGGGGTCCAGCCATGAAGCATCAATGGGCAGCAGTCACCTTAGTGACATCTCAGTTCTGCAGCAGGGACCATTTGAGACTGAAAGATGACAATGACTTTACACCTGATCACAGGACCTGCAGCAGTAGCAGAACTGAGGAGTTCATTTTAGTTCCCTGCTCTACCCCCATTGGTTCTGAAGAAATAATGGCTCCATGAAGAAAAAGTCATAATAATTTGACATATGCTACTTAAGATAGCAGATGTTGCCCAATGCATCGTAGAAGTGTTTCGTTTTCATCAAGTTTTTGCTCTGTGGTTGTGTGCTTCAGTTATCTGTGAAACTCACTAGTGTGGAACACTTACTCCCTGAGAGTGTCCAATAAATAAACCACTGCTATAATAACGGAGTGATCAGCCCGAAACACTTCTGATTAAATAAAGACAGATTCAAGAGCAACTTCGACTAGGAACAACTCTTGGTCCACGCAAAAGCAGAGGGATTTCTATTTCCTATAATTGTTTATTAAAGTTGAGCTAGCTTTTGTGAAGCATTTGTTTTATTGCTCAGTGCCTCTTCTCAAAATTGTTCTTCTTTTCCTTCCTTGCTGTAGCATCGCAATTAAAAATGTAAATTTATGGCTGATTTCTTCTGTGGCATGAATATTCAAGTTCTAAAGCCAGTGTAGTTGCCTCCCAAAGTCTTCTTTCACCATTCAGGAGAGAAGGCTAGCAGTTAAGTACCTGGCAGTTCTCTGTCTTCTGCTCATGGGCTGCCTCCCCTGCTTTTTGATTCTACCATGGACTATAAAATTAACAACTGACTGTTGTGATGCCCTGCAGGGTAGCATGCATCTGGCCCAAGGATTCACACTGAGCAGCAGTGGCATGGGTAAGTAACTACAAATGGAGATCAGATTCCTAAACTAGATTGGCATTTCTTTTTTAATAGAAGCTCTCAAACCCAATTTGCATACCGCATATTATCAACTCAAATGCTAATAAAATCTGCCCTGAGCAAATTGTTGCTTTGAATAACATAATGAAGTGTGTGAGAAAACAAAGTAGGTAGTTGTGGGGAGAATTTAAATGTACTTGTGTCATGTGGTAAACATTACCTCATGCTTTCCCATTAAAGTACAGTGGGTTTTGTTTGGTTTTGGTTTCTGTGGTGCTGGGGATTGAACTCAAGGCTTTGTACATGCTAAGCAAGTATTCTACCACTGAGCTACATCCGCACCCCTTGAGCTTTTCTTTATTCAGAATTTTTGTTTAAGTTTAAAAAGCTATGTTTATATCTGATCTTCAGACTGTATCTTTTACTTCACAGGTCAGGGCAGAAGTTGCAGAGTTCACTGATGTTGCCACTCTTCTGAGGCACAAAACAAAATGTGATCACTAATGAATTTTTCCTGAAAAAAAAAATCACTTTGTGAACATACCACTGTAATTTCAAGACAAATAGCAGAAAACATTCCCAAATCACACGAAGCCCATAAACAAAGGGTGCTGTGGTTGGAATTAAGTCCACACAAGGGTCTATATGCTAAAGGCTTTGTCAACACAATTGCATAGCTCTCATTTCAAAGGGGATAAGAGATAGTTTATTCTGGAGCCAAATATGAGTGACCATGGCCTGGGAACACAGATTCAGGTTACCCCAAATTCTATGTTCCAGCGTGGAAGCAGTTTCACAAAGTTTTTATAGTAACAGAATAAAGAAAAGTCATAAATCAAGACACTTTTCAAATACATTGGTGGGTACATTCATTAGGCAGGTCATAGCAAGGCGGGGATTTACTATAGGTCTCAGATGCTATCTTATGACATCCTTAGCTTCTTGATTGGTAGAATCTGTGGTTTGTCAATAAATACCTTTCCAAAAGGCTTTTTAACTGTTAGTCTCAGATCTTAGGTAAAAAACAGAGATGGGCAAGGAAATGAGTGTTTAGGGTCTTAAAGGTAGCCTGAGATAAATGGTAACTAGGTGGCTCTGGATCTGCAACATTCCAGATTCCACAATCTCCAGAGTTCTAATCAGTTATCAGCCTTGCAGAGGAAACTCCAGTTTGAAGATGGAAGGTTTTTCTGGGAACTTTTGTCCACAACTTGATAGCTTCTTTGCATGGTTTCTGGTGCTGTGGTAACTCCATGACCAAATGCAACCTGGGGGAGAAAAGGTTAATTTTCTCTTACAGGTTATGATCTATCATCAAAGGAACCCAACTCAAGACAGGTGCTTGAAACACAAACCACTGAGGAGTACTGCTTACCGACTTTCCCCAGTCTAATTGCTTAGCATGCTTTCATTACAATCCAGGCCCACCTGCCTAAGGAAGTCAGTGCCCTGGAGCCCTCCCACAGCAATCATCAAACAAGACAAGTCCCCTCAGGTCAATCTGATTTGGGAAATGCCTCAGTTGAGGTTCCCCCTTTCTAGTGGCTCTAGTTGGTGTACAGTTGACAATGAGAATCAAGTAGCACAGCAAATCTGTGGTGCTATTGGGAGGTGGTGGAACTTCAAGGTGGAGGGCCTTCTGGAGAAAGACCCCTGGAAGCAGGACTCTGAAGAGGCTGTAGGGACCCCAGCTGCCATAAATGCAAGTAAACACTTTCCATGGTGGACTCTGACATGGTGTGCTGACTCACAACACACCCAAGCAACAGGGCCAAGCAACCACAGACTGAAATCTCCAAAATAGGCAAAAAGAACCTTTCATCCTTTTAAATTAATTGCTCCAGGAATGTTTTTATAATGTTGCAAAGATGATTGACACAGAATATAAAATGAGATGCCCATATTCACATAGATGGGAAATACAGGGGGTTAATATGATGCAGCTTCAGGACATTTTGTCTATGTGTCTTGTAGCTGATTGATAGAAAACAAACGACATCAGTCACCAGAACTCCTGAGACATTTCCACATCTTTAAAGATGAGAAACTGGGTATAACTGCAAATTAACAGTTCCCATGACACAATTCTGTGTCTCCATCTGTTGCCCAAGTTCTCTTACGGTCCTTTGCTCCCGGCATGGGTAAACCATATAGTGCATCTTTATTTGAATTTTTCATAGTTTATATCTTTGGGAGGGAAGGGGAGAAACTTACAAAGAAACAAACACGCAACACCCAGCACCCAGCTCTGCATGGCTTGTTGGCCATTCCAGATCGCTTCCACACCTGCCCAGTCTCCGTTAGCTTTCACCCATGCATCATGGGCCTGCAGTCTTGCCCCAGGTCGGCAAATGCCCCCTCTCACGTCCACGCAGGTGAGACACCAGGGCTATCTTTACATGCCGCCACTGCTTCTCTTCCAAGATGGTGTCAAAAAGCCCCTCCCTCCTCTGCTAACTCTCCACAGTCAATTCTCCACAGCAGGCCTCACCCCTCAGAGGAACCAGGCTCCTGGGGATACACCATCCCACATATGATTAGGAGAGCTCTGATACAAGGATTGTAGTTGCATAGTTTTAGTGTCCCAAAAGTTCCTCTTACTACGTTAAACAGTGTACCTCTTAAAGGCATTATCCTTGATTGTAAAGAGTGATCCATTTTACACATGAGTTTTACATGCAAATCTCTGTATTAACTTGTTCAAAAGACAGTAGCAGGTTTCACAGTGGTGAGATGATCCACAAATAGCTACCAAGAACTAATTAAATATAACTCTAACAAATGTTTAAATGTAAAATCCAGAGTCACCTTGATTCAATTATAATAATACTCTAATTACACATACAGTATCTTAATAGGTTTAGATTTACTCTTCATTTTCTAGAAAGGATTGCTGTCAGCCACAACTGTAGGTCATAGTGGTACTCTCATACAGGATTTACAAGGCACTCATACCTTAATTAACAGACCTTATATCCAATGAGTGCTAAACATTTAAATTTCAATAAAATTAAATGTCTGTTTATGCAGTCTTTTCTCCAAATGCTGCTATTTGAATTGAAACATCTATTTCATTTTTTTCTCTTGGTTTCCCATGATTAAACTTATAGAACATTATATTGAAGCCAAATTATCTGAAAAAGAGCCCTAAAGATCAGATCTTGGCATTTATTCAATGTAGCGAATGGAAGTACTAAAGTTTAGTGACACTGCCATCTGAATTTCTGCAAAGCTGCAGATTTCCCCAAAGTGCGGAAACTACAACGGCTAAACTCTGGATAGACAAGATCTATCCGTGTCCTAGTTAGCTCACTCTGACCAAGAACAACTTGGGGATGAATGGCTTTATTGCATCTTACTTACTGTGACTTCCAAGTCACAGTCCATCTGTGCAGGAAGTCAGGAAAGACAGTCAAGGCAGGAGTCTGGAGGAACTGAGGCAGAGACCTTGGGGCAACACTGCTTTCCAGCTTGTTCCCTCTGAATTGCTCTGCTGTTTTTCTTACACACCCCAGACCCACCTGCCCAGAAATAGCACCATCCACAGTGGGCTGGACATGCTTGCATCAATTAGCACTTTAGAAAATGCCTCACAGGCCTGGCCACAGGCCAGTCTGATGCAGGAACTTTCTTAATTGAGATTCCTTCTTCCCAGGTGACTCCAATTTGTGTCAAGATGAAAAAATCTATCCAAAACAACCCATCAAAGATTTTGTGATAATTTTATAAAATTGTGTGAATACACAATAGTTTTTTTTTTCATTTCACATAGTAATATGTAGGCTATGTACAGTATGTTGAGGTGTGATTTTTTTTTAATATTTTATATTTTTATTTGCCTTCTCTTGAAATATTAATATAATCATATATAATCATTACAATAGTGATTTATCTGTTTATTTATTTATTAGTTTTTTTGAGACAGGTTCTCCTTATAGCCCCAGCTGGGCTTGAACTCACAGAGATCCACCTGCCTCTGTCCCCTGAGTGCTGGGATTAAAGGCATGAGCCACCATGCCTGGCTATTCATTTTTTTATTTTATCTGTATGAGTGCATTGCATGCATGTATGTAAGTGCACCCATGTCCTGCAATGCCCACAGAGGTCAGAAAACAGTGTTGGATTCTCTGGAACTGGAGTTACAGACAGTTGTTAGCTGCCATGTGGGTTCTGGGAATCAAACCTGGATCCTCTGCAAGAGCAGCCAGTACTCTTAACTGCTGAGCCATCTCCCCAGTCCTGGGGTATGATTTTTAAGTGGAACACTTAATCTATATCCACTGCTAACACGGATAAATGTAAATTAGTGCTCAGCTGTTATTGAAATAAATACCCAGTATTTCTAGAATAGAAGAAATAGACGTCAACATTTCAGTGTGTGTTCTCACATACATGTAAACCTCCATCATAGTCAAAAATTAATATCATTAGTATGTAAAGGGGGGTGCTACTTCACTGAGTAAGGAAGGCCAATGTAATCAGCAGGTGATTCAGGTTCTACGCTAGATTCCATCACAAAATGAGCTACATGAGAGAGACAAGTCTCCTCGCAACATTTCACTATGTTGCCTTCTCTATAATTAAAAGAAGTCTGTCCTAGCTCTTATTCCAATATCCTTTTCAGTTTTAATATTTAACTGGTATTTAGGTAAGAATACTTTGGGGACACTCTTACTTTTTATATTCCCCTCCCTGACCTCCACCAAGTCACCACACACATGTTCGTCTTGGACAGGTACATCTAAGCTATTGTTTTCTCTTCAACTCTTGCCTTTCTTGTTGGTTTGTGCCACCCCTTATTGCTTCTTGGATTTGAGTGACAAGCCTCTGATTAGAGTCATCCACCCACATTATTGCTTCCTGACCCCACTTTCCCCTCCCCTGCATATAAACATGCATACAATCTTTACCCCATTATAGACAAATTGTATTTTTATTTTAAAAAAATAGTTCTTCAAGAAATAGAACTTAAGAGCCAAAGGATTAGGATAAATGTTGTGAAATACTGACTTCTGAATATGACATTTGCTGGGCACATCAGTTTACAGCACCTGTGGTTATTGCCACAAAATCTGCATAATTTTAATGGTTATATTTCTAGCATGAAGATGGGAAGGGGCTCCTGAGTCCACACCCTTAGCTGAGAAGAGAGAGAGAGAAAGAGAGATTTTTATTTGGGGGTATAGCCCCTAACAGGCTGCCCCTGCCCCTGCAGACTGCCCCACTCCTGTGCATGTAAGGGCAGAATTAATTTGAGGGGGAGATATTTTAGGAAGGCCCAGAGAGAGGTAGAAGGGGGTAGATAAGGTCAAGATACACTGTATAAAATGTGTGACATTTTCAATGAATAAATAAATACTATTTTTTAAGTAAATAAATAAATTTCTTCCTTAGCTTTCTTTTCCTTTTAAAAAATGCCAAAGTCTTTAACGTGGCTCCCCCAGCCATCTTTCGCAGGCTTGCTCTACTTAATCTAATAATCTGTGACTTCTCTTAAACCCTCAGGATTCTCAACACAGACCAATATTCCCACAGATCCTTACTGAGCTAATCCTATGGCATCAGTTCCTATGGAACACTTTCCTATTTCATTGCCAAGTTAGATCCCAATTGCATGTTCCCACTAAGGACCACACTTTCTTCCTTATAATCTAGTGCACTTATGATTCTAAAATGCTCTAATATAATATTTGTGCTGCAAACAGATCTAAGGTAACTTGCTCTTCCAATAACTGGTAGAATATTTTGCTAAATAAAAGTTATCTTTAGTCATTACAGAGAGATAAAACTATATGATTTCCCATGCAGAAACTAAAAATGTTAGTTAAGTAGATGGTGTAAGACGAATTGAGCCTCCAATATGTTCTTCTACAATGTGAACATTCATTAGCCAGGGGATGCTAGTCTCCCCCAAAGTCTGAGCCTTCTGAATGAAGTCTCAAGTTCTGTACTTAAACACAGACAAGTATTCATGTAGCTGGGAGGTTCCCCTCCAGGCACACACCATGAGAAGTGTCTGTAAACTCGACCAAGCTTCTCATGAGCTCTGGGGGCTACCTTCTATTAAATGAAGACAGAAATGTTACCAGAGTTTTAGGGTAAAAGGCCCAGCTCTGGGACTCCCATTTGGGTAATCTCGTCTACCTGCTCCAATATGACAATTACATAATAAGTAGTATTAGAGACATAGATGAAATCTAAATGTATGTATGGAATGCACTCAAAACAGCAGTGAAAGAGATTTAACCAATGTGGCCACACACACACACACACACACACACACACACACACACACACAGAGGAAAGCACAGGCCGAGGAGTTCCATGGCCCCAGATCTATCTTCAGAGTACTCTAATGAGATTTGGGTTTAAGTAAAGGATTGGGATACAGGGAAATAGGTATGCATAACCCAACAGATATGGCCAAAGAGTGGTGTGGTTGGACGTTATTTCAAGTTCTGCTTCTGAAAGGTGGTACCTGAGAAGAAATTCCATGTTGCTTAAGAGAGCAAATAAGTCCCTTGAGGGGACTGCACCCACTTGGAAGGTGACCTAGTTATGAAGTTATTTGTTTGGCTCTGTTATTTCTAGACTCTAGGGTAATTACAGTTTTTAGACAATGACTGGAAACTTTCTAGAGTCTTTTGGGAATCTGGAACAAGACATTGTGAAAGCTGAAAGTTAGATGCTTCAGTTGCTCTGACTGGTCTGCATTCAGTCATAAAGAAAATGAAACAGGTTAGATCTCACCAGTTTTAGACAGAAGCTCTTTGTGTGCTCAACATCTCTGTGTGCTGGATGAAGAAGAAATAGACACCACGTGAAGACAGAAGGTTCCAGGCTTTTACCCTGTTTTTAAATACCCTGGGGATCCAAATGAGGAATCAATGGTTTTTTAGCAAAAGCAGTTTCTCGGTGTCTATTATAGAAGCATTGAGTTTCAAATTCATGGGCATTAGCTTACTGGGCTTTCTGGTGTCTTACACCTCTGCTGCTACCAAGGTTACATGAGATAAGTTTAAATTCACCTTGTCTCAAAGCCTCCCACCTCTGCAGCAGAGGCCCTGATCTGCAGGAGTTTCTGTGCCAGGACTGGTTGGGCTATAATGTCAGGCCATAGGTAAAAGAATAAGCTGAGCTCAGCTTGTACCTGGAAGTCCCTGGAGGGTCTTTGATACTTTCCTCAGAACTGCCCTCAGGCTGTGACATCCACTCATTATTAGCTAAATGCAGTGAATCTCTAAAAAAATGAAGACTGAAAGGCTCGATTCTCCTCCTTTACAGAGAAAACTGACTTACTTTCACCCAAAGGAGAGAAGCTTAAAAGAGTAGGAATACAGGAGGAGGCCAAGAGTTTCCAATCAAATCCAAGAAAAAGGCAATGCTATTCCTCCAAAGCAAAATGATATTCAATTCATGTAGTAGCTTAATTAAGAGAGTGTTCAAGGGATTCTATCCAGAAGAAAGAAATTGCACTCCAAAGTGACTTCTGCTTCCTAATAGCATGGCTGAACTCTATCCAATCCTATACTCATTACGACAATCCCTCTCAATAGAGATTTTAGGAGACACTTGTGTTAAAGACATTAACAATACCCCAGTTTATTACTTATATTTGTGTGTAGGTGTATGTGCCTGCATGAGTTTATGTATACTACCTGTGAGCAGGTTCTCTGGGAGTTCAGAAGAGGGTGTCCGATGCCCTGGAGCTGGTGTTACTTGCGTTTGTGAGCAGCCTGATGTGGGTGCTGGGAGCTGAATCCTCTGCAAGAACAGTGTGTATTGTTAACTGCTGTGCCATCTCTCTAGCCCCAAGATACCTGAGTTTTTAAACAAGCTTCTCATTTGTTGATTCATTTATTCAATAACTACTATATGATTATGTGTCTAATTCATTGTAGCACTGTGTCAGCCCTAGCTCAAGGACAGTACACATAAAGGTGTTTTATTATACGTTATGCGAAGTGCAGTTAAAGGTGCTCATACCATGAGACTGCATGTTCTTTTGCTGCGAAGTGCACATTATTAATGAAACAGGAGGATGGGGACAATTTGGTTCTATAATTATGCCACAAACACCACAATCTTTAGGTTTCAATAATCTCTTAGAGCCTACGTGATGCATAGGTATATACTTATGAGTAGGTATATGTGCCTGCTTTAAGCCTAAAGCTTAAAGCTAAGCCCACCATTGAAGGATGCCAGACACCTGCCCAGGTGTAGACTGCCGAGGAACACCAGAGCTGGTCATGACAGGAGGTGAAGCTGTCCTACAGTAGGCTCTGCACAGCCAGCCAGCTTGTCCCTGGTGACTGCATCCCATAAAACCTTGTGGTGCTGTTTCAAGAGAATATTGTACATACATTTGGTTTTCACCTATGTGAACTACACTACAATTTAGAAACGGGTTTACTGAGAAGGAATACATTTAGTTTGGATTTGAAACTCTCCTGGATGCTTATCTGCTTGTCTAAATGTAGGCGTGGCTGTGGCCCATTGAGGCTGTTGTGCCAGGATAATTGTTTACATTGTATGAGAAGAAGAGAAGAATGGTAAAATAACCTGTGGATTCTGTTGCCCAAAGTGTCCCATTTCAAAATCTTCTGCAGACCAACTACATGTAAATGACTGCAGGAATTAAGGCCCATGAGCTAGGAGGGAAAAATAGAAGAAAAATACAAAAAGCACATTTTTAAATTCATTCTTTCATTCTGTAACAATGTACTGTTTTCTTTGTGCCAGATACTGGTCTATGAAATTAGAATAAAGCAGTGCACAAAAGAAAAAAAATATTTTTCATAATAATACCATATTCTACTGAGAAGAGAAAATAAAAATAAAATATACAAAATATGTTTTACAATTGTTTTCATATGAGCAATACCAGTTGTTGAAAAATAAATATCTCAGTATCTCGCTGGCTTAACTAAGAAAGTCTTATTTTTCCTCATATTGCAGCATGTTATGCTCTGGGCACCCCCTTTCATCTTGGAGCTAAATCATCTGGAAAATGACACCTGAAGTTACCATGCCAAGAAACAAAAGATAATAAAAATAGAGCAAAGACAGCCTCTATTAAAGAACTGGCCCAGGTTACTTCTGTTCAGATTTGATGGGTCAAAATTGGACAGATGCCTCTATGTGATTTCAGCGTGTGCTGAGACTCTCAGACATGCACAGGCACATAGATACACAATGAGCACTGCTGTCTCTGCCGTAGCACGCTAGAAGTAAAACATACAATGGGCCATAAAGAATAACAGAAGGGGACAAAGGTACAGCACAGAGGGCCACTGAGCTGGGAGCTGGATGCAGTTGGAAGCAGGGTGGTGAGGATAGCTCTCAGTCTGCAGGGGAGTTAGGAGAAATGTTTCCAAAGTAAGAAAATCACCCCTCACGTAGCAAGTGGGAAGAGAGGATGTCTATGCTGAAGTAGCCCAAGTGAAGAAGTCATTATCAAGACTGTGTTTTGCTTTTTCAAAATACGTGGCTCCTGTGTAAGGGAGAAGGAAGAGGAAACAAGGTCAGAGCCACCAGACATCCAATTAGGAGCAACTTTCTGAAAAGCCTAAGAATTTCAGTTTCAGTCTGAAATGAGCAGTTTTTGTAAGACATTGAGCAAAACACTAACATGATTTCCATTTAAAATAACCATTCTGGTCATCAGTACATGGGTGTATACATGAAAAATAGACTATAATGTATACAAAGAGGAAAACAGCAATACGGGTACGAGCATACAGCAATAATCTGAGATCTATCAATGGTGCCTCCCACCAGGGGCGCTGCCATGAGAAAGCTAAGGGGTCTCAGTTCTGTACTGATGATGGAGGTAAGTCAGTAGTAATCTTAACCTCAAGGCTGTGTGCAGGTAAAAGAGGTGAGAACAGAAAGTGCCTTGTCTGAGTAGTCCAGGAAAGGCAGACAGAGAGGTTTGGGCTGAGCTACAAAGAGCACATTGTGAGAGAATCCAGATTAGAAGGGGAAATGTCTAAAATGTCTCTTTAGGAAGGGATCCCAAAAACAAAATGAAAAAGGAAGAAGTCAGGACTTATAGACAGCATGCTAGAGAAAATAAGACGACAGAAGTAGAAAGCTTTTTGTTAAAGCAAGTAATTTACATAATTTAGTGGGAAGCCTTTCCTTACAAAGGCTGAGCAAGCCGGACATGGTGGCTCATGCCTTTAATCCCAACACTTGGGAGGCAGAGGCAGGCGGATCTCTGTGAGTTCAAGGCCAGTCTGGTCTACGTAGTGAGTTCCAGGACAGCTGGGCCTACAGGGAGACCCTGTCTCAAAAAGACCAAAAAAAAAAAAAAGAAAGAAAGAAAGAAAAAAAACAACAACAACAACAAAAAAGGCTAAGCGGAGCTGGAGTGAGGGCTCAGAGGGTAAAGTGCTTTGCTGCACAAACTTGAGGACTTAAGTTCAAATTCCCAGAACCTGCTTGAAGTTAGGGACACAATAGTGCACATCCGTAATCCCAGTGTTCTTAAACAAGATGGAGGGCAGATATAGGCGAATCCCCACAAGGTCATGGGCCAGCAAGCCTGGCACACACAACAGTGAACAAAAAAGAGACCATGTCCCAAAGAAAGAAGATCAAGATCAACACCTGAGGCTGGCCTCTGGCCTCTACATATGTGGTGTGCTGTGTGGCAGAATGGAGAGAGAGAGGAGAGGAGAGAGAGAGAGAGAGAGAGAGAGAGAGAGAGGAGAGAGAGAGAGAAAGAGAGAAAGAGAGAGAGGAGAGAGAGGAGAGAGAGGAGAGGAAAAAGAACTATTTGTTATTTAATTTTAAGAAAGACTAAGGCAAAAGAATTTGTAAAGTTCCTTTGATGATTGATTAGCCTTGCATTCAGAAATAAGAGAAGTTTCTTTGCTTATTAAGCAAAAGTTGGAACAAGTCACACTAGTTTCTAGGAAAATGAAGAGAGACAGAGGAGAGAAAACAGAGCAAGGAAGCTACACAGGATACCATGTTTTCTTCGTCTTCTCCCAGACTTGAAAGCAAAGGGTAGGTTTAGCAACATCTAAACACACTGGAGCAACGCAAGTGCAGAAGGCCTTTGCTCTGATCCACTTTGGATACTCCAAGCACTCATATGTTGAGCTCTAGCTTTGCAACGGACACAGCACCATGTAGCAAAGAATCGTGCTGGTATCATCCGCTGATGCAGAGGAGAGCAAGTTACTTTTGTTAGCATCATATGATGATAAGCCAGGAAGTACGTGTGACTGTGACTGAGGTCACTGCCTTAGTGGGCTCTCATAGATACTACACTACCTGAGCCTGAGCCAAAATGGACATAAGGCCAGATGTCAGAGAAGTCCAGGACACTGTTAGAAGCGAGATGGCTGAGTTGGGAAAAGACCACTGATGTTAAGAAAACCAAGAAAATCCATTAGAACTCAAGACATTAGCAGAAAATGATTTGTGTGTGTGTGTGTGTTGTGTGTGTGTGTGTGTGTGTGTGTTATGCATGTGCCAAGTTCTTGTGTATGGGGGAGTCAGAGATGCTGGGCATCCTGCTCTATCACTCTCATTCTTATGCCTTTGAGACAGGAGCTTTCAGTGAACCTGGAGCTAGGCTAGCATCCAGCAGTCCCCAGTGATGCTCCTGTCTCTTTTCTCCAAAGCAGTGAGTTTACAGGCCCATGTGAGTGTCCAGTATTGACTTTTTAAGTGGATGCTGGGATCCAAACTCAAGTCATCCTGCTTGCATAGCAAGCGCTCTTATCCAGTGCACCATCCCTCCAGCCAGCCCCCCAGAAATAGGTTTTTAATCATCAAAGAGCAGCATGTGGTCCATGGTGCTCAATTATTCCAGTATCATAGTGTCCTACAAGCTCCTGATTCAGTCCTGCACATATAACCCATGAACAAGGCCATCTAAGAACAGAATGATGGTAATAGAAATCTGAAAGCTTCAATGTTCTTACTCAGTGAGAGTGAAACCATCTACTGATGAGGGAACATTCTGTTTTTCTCTCCTCTTGTGGCTGCCCTCACTGTTGAGAGGTACCATCTTTTCTGCTTCTTCTAGAGGAAGCTCTGATTACCAGATACCTGTGCTCAGTAATCCTTCAATGTTTTGAATTACCTTCACAATGCAACTTACTAAATCGTTGTGCCTTTGACAGGATAAGTTTTAAACCTAATCATAGTAAAATCATTTCTTTTTTAATTCTCAATGGGTTAGAATTTTTTTTAAAGACAGAAGTTCACAAGTGAGGGAACCCAAGGTAGGAACTCAGGGCAGGAACCTGGAGGCAGGACCTGGAGCACAGGCCATGGAAATAGCTGTTTATTGGCTTGGTCGCCAGGCCAATGCTCAACCTGCTTTGTTATACAATACAGGATAATCTGCCCAGGGGTGACACCATCCACAGTGGGCTGGGCCCTCCCACATCACTCAAGAATCAAAAAAATGCCCCACAGACACGGCCACAGGCCTAGTCCAAAGGAGGAAATTCCCCAATTGTGGCTCCCACTACCCAGGTGTATCAAGTTGACAAATAAAACTATCCAGCACAATATTCAATCCTCTCATTCAGATGGTGATTTCTGGAAACATCCTTCCATAGATGCTGAAAAATCATGTTTTTTTCAGCTGTCTGTGCATCCCTTAGCCTAGTTCTTTGACATTAAAAATTACTCAACAGAAAAACTGTATTAAAAAGTTACCACTGTAGGGTTTAAAATTCAGGGGATAAAATCCAAATGGGAACTTGACTGTCTCTAAGTTTGTACTATATTTGCTATCACCTTGAAATAGTTATGAATCTTGGGTAAGGAATTGATTAGGTATTCTATTAGGCAATATGACATAAACAACGTAGAAATATTCAAAGTAATTAAAAGTGGGGATCTTTATCCTCTCTACGACACTTCCGTTCGGAGGTTATAGTCCTTAACTAATGCAGTCATTTCAACTTCATTCCTTCCTTTAATATCACATCTATAAACTTTATATGATTGCATAGTGGGAAGTGGTTTGAAGAGAGTTATGAAATATATGACAGGCTTTTATACAATTTAGAAAACTATTTCACGAATATGTTTTTATAAAACAATTAGTAAAAATATTGAATGCATATTATACATATATTATAAAATGATGAAAACTGACATTGTTTAAGGAATGGATTCCTCATAAATGAAAGCAGCCACATAGTAGAGAATGGGGCATGAAAGCATTTGGGGAGAAAATAACAAATATAGATGGCCATAACTTGAAAATCAATGTTCTGTACAGGATTTAAGTATCTCTATAGTATGCTAAATTTGTAGTTATGTGGGCAGAACATATATAACTTCTTTTTCAAATATTTTTTATTAATAAATGCTTACACATACACAAAAGCACCTATATTAAGTGGAATTTGAGGAGTTTGGTGAATTTGTATGCTCATATAACCAAATCGTTAATCAGGAATGGAATATTTCCACTACTCAAACCTTTCCTTTGATCTGTTTCCATGTGATTCCTCCTACTAGAGGAAATAACTGTTTGATTTCTATTTCTCCAAATTGCTTCTGTATCTTGTATAACATCACATAAAGTAAACCATACATTCTGAACTCTGGTTTCTGCTTTCTTTTATTCAGCATATTTGTCTGATTTCTTTATGCTGTTGCATATCTCTAGTGATATTTGAATAAGGAACATGCCCCTTAGGCTCAGGTGTTTGAACACTGGGTCCCTATGATCACATACGCTATAGAACCTATGGCAGGTGGAGCCTCCCTGGAGGGTCACTGGGGGCCGGCAGCATCTTTTGGTGGCGGCTCAGATATAAAGAGGTCGGGGTGGGGGCTGGAGAGATGGCTCGGCAGTTAAGAGTACTTGCTGCTCTTGCAGAGGGCCCTGGTTCAATTCCCAGCATCCACATGGCGGCTAACAACTGTCCATAACTCCAGCTCCAGGGCATCCAATGCCCTCTTCTGACCTCCGTAGAACATATATAACCTCCGCAGGCATTGCATGACACAGGTACACTAACATATATGCAGGCAAAACATTCATACACATAAAATAAAAATAACAAACTATAATAAATAAAATATTTAAAAAGGTCCCAGGGAAAAATAGCTGTGCCACTTGTTCTCCTACCTTCATTCCTTGCTGGTGAATGAATCTGTTCTTCACAGACAGCGGAGACCAGGAAACCAGCTGCTTCTGTTTCTAAGGGGGACTGAAGACACTGACTCTCCAGGAATCTTTCAGGCCTTTAGCACTGGATTGGGACTGTGGAGGCATCCAGCTTCCTAGACTGAGCAGCTACAGGATTTTCAGTCTCTGCAGTGTGCACCAACAGCTGTTGTTGTGACATCTGTACCCTGCAGGCTACAAGCCATTCCTGTAAATCACCTTCCTGGCATGTACTACTGGCAGCTCTGTTCCTCCAGAGGACCCCGCGTGATGCAACCCTATTTCACGAAGTGTCTGTTCAAGCCTTTGCTTCCTTTAATTGTTTTCTCTTTCCTCTGACCATTCACTGGAGGAATTATTTTTGTGACCTGTAGAAACCCTTCCGGATATGTGGACTTGGAATATTTCTCTAGATCTTTGTCTCACCTCTTCCTCTTGAAGTCATTGTCTCTCACTTGGCAACTGTTAGTGTTCTTTGAATGGCAACTTGCTTAAAACTGACTGCTCTTGTAGGGGACCCCAGTTCAGTTCCCAGTACCCACAGGGTAGCTAACAACATTCCATAACTCCTGTTCCAGGGGATTCCAACATCCTCTTCTGACCGCCATGAGCATTGCACTATATGGGCACACTTACAAATAGGCTATACATGCATACACAAAATAAAAATAATATATATTTTTTTAATTTTTAAAAACAATTTTCTCACAAGAACACATAGTAAGGTGTGTTGCTGAATAAGAGAGCAGTTCTATTGTGGACAGAAACCAAGATAATTTATGAACTCTGAGCACACCGTATTTAATATTCAAGTCACTTTTATGAGGTTACGCTCCCCACTTGTAGGAAACAACTGAGCTAGGAGAGGTTAAATAACTTGTTAGAAATTAGATCCAATATTTTATCAATGTCTATCCTAATGCAAAGGTTATGTTCCTTACACTGTAAAGCACAAGCCTTATTGAGCAAAAGAAATGATTTAATTTCACCGAGACTTTGATACAATTCTCCCTGACATTGTATTTTTTAGTTCCCAACAACACCATAAAAGCTACAAAAGTAATCAGCCACATTTACTAAAATATAAACTGATTTTTTCCCTAAAATGATCTTCCAGAAAAGAAGTCACCTTATATTTGAGTTTTAACAAAATCTATTACATTACAGGGGACACTGATATTTACTTTCTTTAAAACAGGAAAAATTCCATTTGAAGAAAATATATTAGTCTGAAAGTAGATCTGGTTTTCTTTTTAAAACAAACAGATATAATTCACATTTAGTAATCAACTATGGTAATGTCTGTACTTCTGCTGGCTTTAGCATTAGGGCAATGGTAAACTGTACGCAAACATATTTTCAAATCTCTAAATTTTCATTGTTTTACACAAGGCAAATTTAGGTCTTATCAAATAAATAACAAACTGAGGTTAGTCCTACATTAGAGATATTTTCCCAGTAGGGATTCAGGTACCCTAAACCCTTCTAATTGGTGTCACCATGAACTTCTGTACCAGTGGTTAGCAGCAACACAGCCCACAGAACGCAACCCGGCCCTTTTGTTTATGGGGTGTTAGTCTGCTAATATAACATCAGAGCCGATTTGAGTAGTTGCAAGCAGAAATTGTATTTTTAGCTTCTCCCAAAATATTTCCCAATGGGACCTTTACATAGAGTTTGCCAAGCAGCCCACCAACCTGGAAAGGAAAAGTGATAAAGACTATAATCTTGTACTACAATCCCATCCACAAGTGATGTACTTTGCTCCTGCTAGCATGGTACTGGCAAAGACTGGTCACATACCACCCACCTCCTGGCTATAAAGGACTTGGAAAACGTAGTTTGGGCTGGAAAGCTACTTTCCAGTGATTCTGACCACTGGATCGTGGAGCACACATTGCTGGTGTGCACTAGCTTATTCTGTGGCAGTTACCACCTAAACAGGCCTTATAAAGATCTATTGAAAAAGCAAACGAGATCACATATATACACACACTTTGGATAAATAAAAATCCAAATATCCAGAAGCTGGGACTTGAGATAAAATGTTCAGTGACGGCTCCAAACATAGATATAAAAATTGCAATATCTCACACTAGACAGCAAGATAAAATAGCATGGAAAAAAATTGTGTTCCATGATTCGAAACACCCTTACTGCAGTGGTAAAGACTGTGATAAAAATACACGTGTGTAGTTTGATGAAAATACAAATATTAGTGTAAATGAGCAGTGTTCTCAGTCTACATATTTCATGTTCCTTAAAATGCATCATTCAGTTTAAAATGTAACTATAAGCAGGCATTTGACTAGGTCATCTACATGCTTAAGACCTTACCTCTTTATGATGCAAGCTGCATGCATGGTGACCCATAGTAGTGCCATCACATGGTTTGGTGATGAGGCTTATGGATGGTAGCATGCAAGTGAAAGAAATCAGAGCACACAGGTTCTCTAAATCCATCTGCATTCCATGAGAGGCAGGCACACGCTTCTGTGCACAGAGCTGAGTGTGAGAAGAGCTTTCCTACAGCTGGAACTGGGCTCTACTGTGCGTTATGTATTTATAGGCTGGGTCATCAGGGGGCTCATCATCTGTGAAATGGTATGCGAGCTCCCTGAGCCAAGAAATAGCTTGCGGTGTTTTCCTTAGACCACCTAAAGAAGATATATATTGTGGTTGAATTATCATGCTGGGTTTTGATGTCATACCGCAAAATGGAAAATAAGAAATTTCCAGAGTCATATCTCACCAAACAAAGGCTTGTCTGTATGGATACGCATGGTAGCCAAGGATTTCTGGTGGTAATATTTTCAGTTGAAAGATGAAAGTATTGCAATAGTATTTGAGTTTATGTGGTCTGTATTCACTGAAGGTTGTTGTTTGATTAGTGCAGAAAGAGAATGGCTAAAATATTTATGTAAATTCTAGTAATAATTTAGGGGGAAAGATTTCAGACCCATAGCACACTCCAAGTTCTGACCTTTACAACTACCTTACATTAACTTGCTTTCCCTATTTTATTTTCCTTTCCCTATAGTGCTCTGAGAATAAGAGACTGCAGCGCGTGTGTGCCTAGATAGGACACCTATGTTAAACCTCTGCCACCCAGGGCTCACGGACCACTGTGGAAGAGGGGGTAGAAAGATTGTAAGAGCCAGAGGTAGTAGATGACATTAAGGAAACAGAGTTTTTTGCGTGTCTGGGAACTTGCTCATATGAACTTACAGCAATGCACAAGACCCATGAAACTCAAACCAGACAAAAACCCAGCATAGAAGTAGGGAAATGTGTAAGAAGCCCAACCTTAGCTGAGGACCAGTGGAAGCTGACTGCCGCTGGGTGAGGGAGAGTTGGTCTTTAAGGGAGTAATGCTAGATAGGCCGACCAGGCTCCAGTGAATGAATGCGCACCAAGGAACATCTGGGGACACAAACTTGACTCACTAGGCCTTGACATGTATGACAGAATGCATGAAATATGGGGGGGAGTTTTGGGGCTGCAGATAGGGGAAGAGGTCTAAATATGATTAGACGTATGAAGTGCACAAAAATCCAATAAATATATATAGTATAAAAAATAAAATTCAGTCATAATGTTTTTACAAAAGAGTATAGATGCAAAAGAAGAGTGTGGACCGGGCATGAGCACACAGTCACACCCGCCTTGAAAAAAACTGAATTATTTTTAATTTTATGTGAATGAGCGTCTGTATCAGTGAACCTGTAGCATGCAATGCTTGCAGAATCCAGAAGAGAGCATTGGATTCCCTGGAACTGGAGCGGAGTTACAGGCAGCTGTTAGCTGCCACTGCCTGCTGGAAACCAAACCTAGGTCCTCTGCAAGAGCAGCCAGTGCTGAACCCTGGAGCCATCACTCCAACACTGCTTTTTTTCTTTTTTTAAGATTTATTTTAATTTTCTAGTTATGCGTATCTGTCTCTGTCTATATATGCTACATGAGTACAGGTGCCTGGAGTCCAGGAGAGGACGTCAGATCCCTGGAAGCTGGAGTTACAGGCACTTATAAGTTGCCTGATGTGCATGCTAGACCCTGAACTCTGGTCCTCTGCAGAAGCTGAAGCCCTCTAACCATTGAGCCATCCCTGTAGTTCCCCTCCACCACCACCCACAAAGTTTTTGCCACAGTTCTGTGCCCACATGACTTCTTTGGGTAATGCTGGTTCCAATTTCAGAATCAATAGCAACAGAAAGCAGCAGCGTTTTACTGGTGGGGTGTATGTTTCCTGGGCACTAAGTCCCAATCACAGAGCACTCCATGGACCAGAGTCTACATGATTGACCCCCTGCTAATGGGGAAACCTGCATGCATCTGCCTAAGATGATCCAATTCCTACCCCCAACTCCTACCCCTCCCCAAAAAGAGAACAATAGAGAAGCCCTAAGTCTGTAAGGGATAGTGTACCATCCTCAGGCTCCGAGGCTGTGAGGAGAGTCCCTCTCAGATTTCTTTAATAAATCTGCTTGCCCCTGTTGAGGTCTGTTCTCTCTTCTTCCTGCCTTCTCTTTCCTTATATAACCTGACTTGGGCTTTTGGTCAGTATTTCACCTGCTTGTTACAAATTAGAGGAACAGCACATGGAGCTAAGTCTACTCATTCTACTCCAGTATCAAAGCGTTTTCTGCTTCTGCCTCATAGTTAAAAAATCTGGTTGATAACATTATTGATTCTTCTTTGCATTAAATTAGCCTCTTTTAAACTGCTTTCTATAACTTTCAGCTTTGTCTTAAAGGCCAGAATGCATGACAGACTTTGCGGTGAAATAAAAGATTAAGGAAAGTCGGCAAAGAATGAGGCAGCAGAATAGTGAAAAGTGTCTCCAAGTCTCTGACCTTAATCAGCCCTTACACTCACCCCTCAATCAGGTTTTATTTTTTAAATGAAATGAACTTTTTAAAAAAAAATATTAAAATTCAAAATTGAAAGAAAATAAAATAGACCTAACCTTGTCTATCACAGTCTCTAAATTAATCCTGTTTCCTTCAGCCCTATCCTGCCCTGGTTTTTACCGATCTCTCTTGGATTTATTGTAGTATATTTTAACTATTCTTTCTCAAGTGTCTCCTGACAATATCATCAATATGGAAGTTATTATCTAACCCCAAATATCACCATCATCTTGTCACAGCCAGTATATGACCCAATTAGCTCATAGGTAAAGTCAAAATTCTTTCTGCTTCATGTGGTCATGATTTTCCAAGAACTTGTGATTTATAAAGCAGTTTCTCACACCTAGTCAGGCTATGTGTCACAGCAAATTTGAATTTGTTACTTCTGAACAGCATGTTCTTTTCCTGTTTGTCTTTTACTATCTAAAACCAACAGAGTCTCCAAGGCTGGGCTGACTTCACATTCTATCTACAAAGTTTTATCCTAACTTCAATGATGTTTGCCCAGTTCAACAATTACTAGAGTGACTTAGACATGGGCAAGAGAGCTCCTTGCTTAGAGTTTTGAACTTTGGAAGGGCCCTGTGTCTAACACAAACACCCATACTACACTCACTACGGGACACCTGAGTGTCTCTGACATTCAGAATCCAGTGAACAATAGTGACAGAGTAGCCCATGACCTGAACATCCACTTGGGGGGCAAACACTGTGGCCCAGCCCTTCTTCCTGAAGAGGCATCTTACCACAGGTAACACGTACTATGAGGGATTTGTGTCCTGTTCCACCACTGTTTGATATGACCACTGCTTTAGAGCACAGAGCATTGGAGCACAAGATGTGGTATGATAAAAGAAGACGTAAATTAACATGTCAAGCCTTACTCTTGCTTGTTTGGTTGCAATGGCATCTTGCATAACAAAGCATCATCCCCAGGACAGCCTAGGGTCCCTTTTCTTGTTTCAGTTATTGATTTAATCTGTAATTTTCTCTAAATAGTCATAATTTATCATGGCATTTTCAACCATGACTAGACACTTTCTGTAATGTCAATATATTTTCATATCGCTATAATATTACTCTCAAATATATTTGCAATAATTATATTTTAGCAGCTATAGGCGGTATCCATTAAGGTATAAATTATTTATTTGGGAAACTAGAAGGACATTTGTATGTTAAACTTTAAAAATTGAATAAGGTGCAATAAGATTTTAAATAGATTGAATTTCAACTTTAAATATTGACATAATTTTTTGACATTAAATATAAATTCCTAGGGCTTGTAGATACACATTTGTTACAACAGGGAATTTTGAGTAATTTAGAATTTAGAATATTTTAAGATAAAATGCATTTTATTTATACACCCACTTCCCAGGTAGCGCCGTCCCATACCCTCCCTCCCCCTACTAAAGCCCTTCTACTCTGATATCCCTGCTACTGTCTGCTGTGTTGTCGGCACCCCCAGCCATTCCCCACTACTTGCCCTTCTGGTGAATCTAGTCAGCCTATCTAGAGGTCTTTGTTTTAAGAAGGTCAGCTGTTCCTCATCTAGCTGTAATCAGTTGTCTATATTCCTTTGGATAAGATTGGGGTCTGCTGTTCATTTTCCCAGTTCTGTGCTGGGTTACTATCTGTGAATCCCTTTGGCTACCCTGGCCAACAACTCAAAAGAAGGTATCAGTTGTCTGGCATTGTTGCTTGTTGTGTAGCCTTTAGCTATACTTATGGACTCTTATGAAATTATATTGGCCCCTTTACTCTTTGGTTATACTTTTTTCTTCTACAGGTGGAGATCCAGTTTTGCCAGCACCATTTGCTGAACATGCTGTCTTTCTTCCAGTGAATGTTCTTGGCCCCTTTGTCAAATATCAGGTGGCTGAAATTGCATCTACTCATATTTGAGTCTTCAATTTTGTTCCATTGGTCTACGGGTCTATTTTTGTGCCAGTACCATGTTGTTTTTATGACTATAGTGTGACTAGTAATAATCAGACATATAGAGATTAGAGACACATGTGCAAACATCTGTTAGTTGTATTAAAAATAAGTTTTTCCATATGAAACAACAGTATATTTTAATAATGAAATGGAGATCTTTTTAAAGGTTAAAACTTCATTTAATTTTATGTCTTATGGGGTTTATACTGAGTACAGTATTGTATAACTGTATTAATTTTACCGTAAACCTAAAAATTTACAGCCAATTTTGAAAGAGATGTATCTTAGCTCTGGGAATTGTTATTGAATATGTCAATGCTGTTGTAATGAAATGCTTCTTCTAATTATATGGTTATTAAATAAATAATTAAAATATATATAAATAAATACAACTAAAAAAAGATAAAATGCATTTTTGAAAAAGTGGTTTATTTTTTAACTATGCTGTTGTGAATTCTTTGCCATATAATTAGTTTTTATATATTAGTGTTTTAAATCATTATTGTAACTAGAAAACAAAGTATGTGACAATCCTGATGACTTATACCAAATTAATGGGTTTTCTACAAGGAAGAAATAACAAATGTTATGGAACATACCTGATAGATTGCTAATTACATATATATTTGTTTATGATCATTTAAACACTAATTAGACTATCAAACACCAAAGCACATTCAAAAGTCATCAAAACCAGTCATTTGTATTCTATCAATTTTCAGTTTTATGATGCTCCAAACTGAGAAAAAATGTATTTGCTTCATTATTATAAAACATTATTTGTCAATAAATAAGGAAAAATATGTTATTCATTTTTAAAGTTTTCTCATTCTTCTTATAAACCAAAATAATAATGTAAATGGACATTCATTTGTCTTACCTCAGAATTTAGGATTATGAGCCTGGCCATAAAAAATGTTAAACCAACTTAAGATTTAAAGCCATTACTTCTGTGGTCTTTCAGTAGTGTGTTATATGCCCCTGCCTGTCAACTCCCCCATCAAACAGAGATGAACAGGGTGTGTCCCTTCTCAACTTTTCATGGTGCACATCATTATTTTGAGCAGTGTGTTTGTCCTTTAATAGCTATTAATTGATTTGAAAGGAGATACACAGAAATAACTACAAATTAATTCTGAATTTCAAGTACTTCCTTGATGAGCCTTGGGTCCAGGCTGACCACGGTGGGAAGGAGTTTGTTTCTAGCCATGGAGATGACGGCATCCTGTGAGGGACATAGTAACAGTCCTGGGAGGGAGAATAGGCTGCTCTAGTGAGGCTTTATGCAGATCCAGCCTAACAGAAAGCTGCTGGAGAGCCTTCCTGACAGAAGCGCCTGGTTTTACAGCTGTGCGGAGCTGCTCAATAGTGTTTAATTAGAAAATGAGAGGAATAAGAAGTGGCTCTTGGGAAGCAAACGCACAGTTAATCTTTTTGTTGCTCTACTTTACAACCACGTTGAATCCTTTCATTTCCAGACCTTCAAGGAGTTAACCCAGAATCAATTCTGGGGTGAGAAAAACTGAAAAGCTGCCCCCCCCATCCTGACTGAAGAGAAAAAAGATGAAATCAAAGCCAGGCTGGCACTGAAGGACTGCCATGTTGCCACTCAGCAATAGCTTTCTTTTTAAAAAGCTAACCAAATACCCAAACTGTTACTTACAATGTTATTTAGGTTTGGCTTATTGTCAAAGGCATTGTCAAACAGCGGCTAAGCAGTTTGGTTAAAGGGATTTCTTGTGCAGAGACCCTAACATTGCAAAATACATGTTGTACTATTTGTACACAAAACATAACCTGGCTTATTGCT
Organism: Nannospalax galili; assembly: GCF_000622305.1. NCBI lineage: Eukaryota > Metazoa > Chordata > Mammalia > Rodentia > Spalacidae > Nannospalax > Nannospalax galili. The sequence goes on along the minus strand of NW_008357032.1, from coordinate 804,747 downwards.
TCAAATTTAGGTGATTTAATAAATATTTGCACGATGTTGATTAAAGGAGTTTTTACTTGGAGAAAAAAATTCACAGCATCCCTCAGTGACAATCACATGACTTTCTAGGGTTAGTTAAGCAGTGAATTAGACAGGACTGACATGATAACCAGGACTTTTGCAGAAAGTACGTTCTCATTCACAGCTACTACTAAAATCTATGTCACATGTCTCTTCTTATAGTCTTAATTTTAAAATTAAGAATTTTTAAAGTTCTCTTACTTTATTATTTGAGTTAATGAATAGAAATAAAGCTTACTTGGATTTTAGCATATGTATAGATAGATACCTGAGGTTAAATCATAATTAGGCCAAATTTATAAAACTCTGTAAGTTTAAGCATTCAGATTAGACACTAATTGCCAGAATCTGTGGATCCGTATAAAACATGAGTAAGCACTGAGCTGTTCCTGTTCCACTTCTCTTCCGTTTGCTTTTATCTACCTACAAAAACATCTAATGGTCTAGGCAAGATGGACATTGATCCAAGAGTAGGTAAGTTGATAGGTAGGGAGGGGGTCGTAGCAACCAGAGTCCATGTCAGATACTAAGAAAAGTGAGGAGAGTTGTCCTCAGGAAAGGCCAGAGTCCTGTTAGGAAGGATGATCTGAGGACCAGCAGCAGAAGGTGGATGCGATCTGAAGTGGAGAAAGCAGACGTCAGCTCCTGGGAATCTTTATCACATTACTGTTTGCATTGTGGTTTTATTTTGGTTAAACTTTCTGTTTTGTAGAAAAAATATAGTAAAGTTTTCAGGAATGATGAGCCATCAGTCCAGCAACTTTCTCTCAATGGCTTAAAACGAAACAAGAAACGGCAGTTTCTTGTGGTTTCTTGTGACTTTCCTATTAGCACAAGTGCCAAAACAATAACATCTGAACTTGAGCAGAGAAAGCAATTCTCCCCTTAAATGATAACGCAAGAGAATTTGAAAGAAACTCTAAACTAATTTAGCAGAACTCTACTCCCTCACCTGATTTTGTATTCCCATTTTCATTTAGATAATATGATCAGGGCATTCCTTTTGAGCTCAGAGAGTAAGTTATTACTAATACAATATGGAAAGTCCAGGCAGATTCACTGGCACACATCTTCTGGCATACCTAAAATTCCATAAATGGAAAATCTTTCCCATGGACTAGTAAGAAAAACTTTTTATTATTTTATTTTTTAATTTTTAGAAGTTTTATTTATTATTTTATGTGTATGAATGTATTTGTGCATGTGTGTAGTGCACCTGTGTCATACAGTGCCAGCAGAGGTCAGAAGAAGACGTTGGATTCCCTCACAACTGGAGTTACTACCGACACTTGTTAGCTGCCATGTGGGTGCTAGGAAGTGAACTCAGGTCTTCTGCAAGAGCAGCCAGTGCTCTTAACTGCAGAGTCATCTCTCCAGCCCCTGGAATGACTTTTTAAAACACTGTGTTAAAATATAATATCCCAAATTCTAGATGATGAGCTGACAGAAGAGGGTACTTAAACAGCATGTGTGCATGATAGGCTGGGCTTTTCTTTTTCCAGAGAACCCACTAAAGAATTTTGGGGCTGGAGAGATGGTTCAGCAGTTAAGAACACTGGTTGCTCTTGCAGAAGACCCAGGTTCAAATCCCAGCACCCACATGGCAGCTAACAACTGTCTGTAACTCCAGGCATTGCACAGGTGCACTTACATACATGCAGACAATACATGCATACACATAAAAGAAAATTCATGAATTTTAATTTAATCCCAGTACTCGGGAGGCAGAGGCAAGCGGATCTCTGTGAGTTCAAAGCCAGGGGCTACAGGGAGACCCTGTTTCAAAAAGACCAAAAAAAAAAAAAAAAAAAAAAAAAGATTTTCATTCTAGTAGAATTGAATTAGAGAGAACGAGGCTGTCTCTTTCCACTCACTTGGTTTTGTTTCCTCCTCTGTAAAAAAAAAATAGTTATAGTATAAAGTGGTAATCAAGATAAGTCCACTCCAAATTCTCTTCAATGAAGGATGCTTTGCGTAACTGCGGTAAACATGGTCCACAGGCAGACTCCAATGCTTGTTTCCTCCTGGGCACACCTACATTCACAGCTGAGCTGTGCCTTTCCCGAGACAACCTATAGGAAGAAGCTATAATTGGGAATTGTTTAATTCTCCAACAATGGAATTAAAGCTCCACTTAAATACGGAGGAGTCACAGTCATCTCAGACGCCTCCTTATATAATTGCTTCTGGAAAGTTGTCTTCAGTGTTTGTAAAGGTTACCAAATAATATAACAGCATGCTCATATGTGGGTAGGTCAATTTTTTGCCTCCAATATTGGTTCTCAACATAGACTTTTTTCCCCCCTTGGAACATTTGACAGTGTCAGGTACGTTGTTAGTTGTCAGTAATGGGAGAAGATGCCCTAGTGGAAGCTAGTAAGTAGACTCCAGAGATGCTTCTAAATATCCTATAGTAAGTGAAAGAGCTCCCCCTGCACACACAAACACACACACACACACACACACACACACACACACACACACACACGGGGGGGGGAGAAGAGAGACAGAGACAGAGACAACAGAGACAGAGTCAAAAACAGGGGCACAGGGAGATACACATACATAGAAAGATTTATCCATGGACAAATGCTGAGAAACACTGACCTATACCCTAAGACCTTTTAAGAGATTTTGATTGTTAGGAAAAGAGCCTAATCAGGATTCCAGGCCCCATAGATGACCTCCACAGCCTCAACTATCATTGTGTGAGTAGCACTAGTGGGCTCCATAATTACCTTCTGAAATGAGTGTTCTAAGAAAGGTGGTTTGGTTACAGATTATGAGCAGAGACTTCTACCTCAGCAAATGTAGAAATTAAAGTCTAGTGACCCACTAGCCTATTTTATAGGAGGGAAGGCTCTGGCCTAGACCAACTATGTCAATGTAAGAGTGATGTACCTATAAGTTCTAACTCTTGTCCCAAAGCTCTTTAACTCTCTCTGGCATTGCTAAGTATTTGAGCACAACAACTCACAGACAGCCCACTGAAAATACCCATTGTTTCTTTGTAAAAACCTAACACCTTCCTGCTAGTGGCTGTCATTAGCTCCCAAGAGTTAAAGACCCAGAGGAAAGTGAGTGTTGTGTGCATAGAGCAGGTGAGTGTCAATTCTAGTGATGGTACTGCAGTGCCCCACACACACACTAACCTGGACACACTCACATCCTCATTACTATCACAGGACTTCTGGTAGATATCAGTCTCCACCTGTGACACTCTGGTGAGCACTGCATTCCCCCAAAGCTGATTCCTTCAGACTGCTGCCTCACATCCCCAGCTTTCTGTCTTGTGGCAAAACTTACCAAAGCTAGTCACCATTCTGGAGGTTTTAGAGAACTGAACTCCTGAAATGAAGTTTTCTTGTAGTCCCTAGCCAGGTTAGTAGGTTTGTTCCTAGGAGAATACTATTTCAGTTACCTCCAGATAACACTGGTACCCACATTGTCAGATAGTGTCCAGTTAGGTCAGGCAGAACTATAAAGCCTGAGTTCCCCTTCTCTCCGAGCATCTGTTTTCCTTCTTCACACTAATGCATTAATAAGCACTTTCTTCATAGGAAATATGAGGATTTTGAGTAATGTCTTTTGGGATTTTTAGATTTCCATATTCAGTAAAGGCCCATAAAACTTAGGTTCACTCTTGACAAATTTATCATATTCTCTGTTGATTTTTCATACTTTCAGCAGTTGCTTAAAAAATGGCACATGATGTACTACAGGTCTGAAGGCCCCTTCATATCTACCACATATATATAGGTGTGTTTTGCTTTTATCTGGAAAAATTGAAACAAATATTTGGGATGGTTAACAGTCATGATTAACATAATGTAACAAATCTGAAGATAAGCACTTGGATTTCTAGTAACCGAGTTTGAACTATCAACGTCTAACATTTCCATCACCAATAGCCACCAAGTTGCATAGTAAATTAACTGTCATACAACTCAGTAAAACAATACAGATTCATTGATAGTGGACTTTCAGCAATAGCTATTAAAATCAGCCAACAGAGGCTGCCAGGGTGAGGACATTGGTCCAGGCAGAATTCAAAAGCTGTCTAAGTAAAATACTTCTGAGCCCTGGTGTCAGGCAAGATCCTGGATGTACCAGGTTGTGTGGGTGGCTGGAGAAGGAGAATCTAAAATCACAAGGAAGTTGCAAGAAAGACAGAAAAGCCACTGGAGAAAAACCATAGAGCTTTAAGAAATATTCATTATGGTGGTATGTGAAACTTTTGAAAATAAGCTTAATATACATTGAATACACATTTATACAGTAGGTCTGCATTTCTTCCTTCTTTGGCTGTTATAATCCAATGATTTTGTCTTGTTGGTAATATAATAAACAGGGTAATCTCTAAACTATTTCTGAACAAGCTCTTCTAAGGAGCTGTATTGTCTTACCACTCTGCAATTATCTGTGCTTGCTTTCATACTTTTGAGCATAAAACACAGCACTACAGAACATGTTAATTTCGCCTGCTACATGAAATTTGAAATTACAGGTTATCTTCTTCCTGTAGCATCCTGTAGTTCCTATTGTAGTGTCCTGCTGAGAGGCACGTAAGAAACTACAACTGAAGGGAAAAATAAGTTTCCATACTTTCACTCTGGAATTTCTCTGCTAATACATGCATGTATCAGACATAATGTGCTGCCGGGTTCCCCTTCAGGCACGAGGCACTCACACTTCTAGCTGCTGGATGAGCCACCTGACGATGTCAGCCCATGCTCATCCACCCTCTGGAGATTCTTGTGACTAAACAAGACTGCCTCATGCTCCCTTTCCAAGTCTGTCCACACACACTGACTGATCAAAGGGTGGGTATGGAAGTTTGGGGGAAGGGCTCATTTTCCTAGTCCCATCTAAGAACAATTCAGAGGTGCTGTCCTGACTCCAACACTCTGGTGAAGGAGCTATAGCCTTAGTTAGACTGAATCACTAGCCGTATCCCCTCGCAGCCCACCCCCTTTCTTTCCCTCTCTTCTGCTTGTATAGAGCTCATGAGCACTTCCTTAAACCTTCTCTTCCTGCTAGCCTATGTTACCAGAGATCACGACTTGCAGTACTTTGTGTCCGTCACAGGCCATAGTAACAGACATCAAGATGCAGTTTTGGAGGTGCACCACTCCGCCATCCAGAAGGTACTAAAAATCCCATTACTGCACACAGTACAGCTATCTCCAGACACGAGACAGCACTGTAATTGTTAAACTTTTACAATGATGAACCTTAGAGGATTATTGTTGTAAGGAAATACATTAGCTGCCATGTGTTACATCAGCATTGGAGACCTGTGAGAACAATAACTCTAGGGACAATAGAGTTGACGATCAATGCCAAGCATTGAGGGTACATTCAAAAGGGGTCTCATAGAGCTGAGTGTGTTGGTTGGTAAGGAAATGATACCAGTCTCTGCATGTGTAAAATAAGGTAAAGCACCTGAGCTGGTTCACAGAGTCATCACCTAGACATGTGGGCGCCTGTCTTCCCAGGACCGACCATGGACAACAGCAATGCTGACAGTCCTACAAAGTGGAGACGTCGTGTCCCTGCTTGTTCACTGTGTGGAGGATGAAAAGTAGCCAGTGATGTGCTCGTGTGTGTCCATATATTAACACTGTAAACACACACACACACACACACAACGGATCATGGAAGAAAAGAATACTGAAATATTTAGAGCAAGAGCTCAGAGTTATAGATGTATGAATAGACGATGGGGATTGAGCGGAACATGAAGCTCTTTATATCGAGCATTATGGACTAGTACAGAGCATGAACCAAAGGACAGGCATGACAAAAGAGCTTGAGCAAATGACTGAACTAGATGCATCACTTAGACTCTGTCACCGGACATATAAGTGCAGGTCTAAGGGGCACATGGAGTAGCCACAGTGGCAAGGATAGAACTTATGTGTGGACTCACAACAATGGGTCTTCCCACACGAAAGCTGTTCTAGCTGCTCCCACAGCCCAGCATCAACAGCATCTCCCACGTACATCATTCATCCTATCTGCCATAATCCAAGGTTACTACACATTGGGGATCTTATACCCGGAATATAAGAAGATTCAGTTTGACAGGAATTGGCACAGATTCAGGTGTGGCTTTAAGTTTCCTTCTGACCACATGTCCTCAGCAACGTTATTACCCAGTGTTGCATAGGACTGTTCACTGAAACACAGGCCATGGGCATATGCCTTCCTCCCAAGCTCGTTGCACCCACTCGCCTCGGATCATCATAGATGAGCTTGTTGACTGTTATGCTCCACCAGAAAGGAGGGGCAGGGAGAGCCAGCCACCCCCCTCACTCAACCACTGGGCCCTACTTGCAAGAGGTAGAGGGGAATAAGGGCATATAAGCTGGGGATGCTGCTTGACCAGTGGAGTCGGCCATGTTTTGAGGATAGCTGGAGGTCTAGAGTAGACACTGCAAGCCCTGGGAGTAGTGGACTAGGGGCGAAAGTATCAGCAAGCAGCTGGAGGGGCTACCCGGCTGTGCCCATGGGTAATAAGAGACCTGTTCCAAGCAGAGGTGATAGCCTGGAGGGACCCCGAATGTGTAAGAGAGGAATTTCAACCAGTTACGAGGCTGTCTTCTTCAGTATTGGTCTCTGACCTTGCCAGTGATTGGATGAAAAAAGAAAAAAGAGATAGAGGTGTTAGCCTGTCATTTTGACGGCTAGGGGGCCAGAAGAGAAAGAAAGCCCAGATTAGGTCAATAATGCAAGGCTCATCCTGGGACCCCCAACACCTGGAAGCCAAGGGAGAAGGCAGATAGGGATGAGGAAGGGAGCAACCTAGAAGTAACTGAAGACGCTCCTCGGGTTTGACCTTTAATACAAAGAAAGGGTAAAATTAATGTTTCAGCATGCTGATGGAGGCCTTAACAATGGTCTGGTGCAAGAGACCATGGTAATTAGAGAATACTCAGTCTGTGTTATATAGCACAGCTGACATAAAATGAGAAAAATCTAGGAGACTTAGCCTAGTCTGCTGAGCACTTAGAAAGCAGAGACCTTTCTTCAGCTGGCGACAGAATGGGAAGTCCAAGGGCTCAAGGCCAAGAAGGATTTGATGTACAGTTCTCTCCTGAAGGCAGAGGAGGCTTGTGTGAAGTAAAGTGGACGGCATCCAGGAGTTGGAACCTGTCCCCGCCCGGACAGTAAGGTAGCTCTCACATCAGTCTTGTGTGTACAAAGGCTATATTCTGCTAACAAAAAGAACGAGGCTAGAAATGAGTTTCCCCAGAACCTCCAAGCAAGAACTCCTGCCACAATGTCTCACACGCCAGTCTCTGACCTGCAGAATGGCCAATTGGGAATATTTTAAGTTTTTATCGATTCTTTGAGAATTTCATGATCATATTTTGATCATATTCAGATCCACTCCCATATCTCCACCTTATTACCCCACCTGACTTCATGTTCTCTATTTTTTTTCTTTTTTCAAAGGCTTATTCAGTCTAACTTGTGTTCCCCAAATGCAATTGGTTGTAGGTCCCTTGGGTCTGGTCAACCCACAAACACCCTTAAAGAAAACTGAGTCTCTCTCTCCCAGCAGCTGTGAGTTCCTGATTGATCCTCTGCAAGGCCTAGTAGGGACTAAGCTTGTGTTAATTTTTTATGTGGCAATAGAACACAAATAAAAGAAGAAACAAGACAAGCACCCACAACACCTTTGCTCTAAAACTACGTAGTTTGTGTTGAGAATATATACTCTGCTTTTAGAAACACTGGCCTCCAAAAAGAGGGTGCTGTGCAACAGAGGTTCTTTATGGCAAGAGGGAAGGTTCTTTATGGCAGGCAGGAAGGGCAATTCTATCTTGGTGGGGAAAAACAGCCTTGATCTTCAGGAGAAGATAAAATATACTTCTCACCCACCATGGGACAGGGAGAAATGGGTTCGGCACCTGAACAATCCATTTGCTGTCACTTGACACTCTCTTCAAAAGTGTGAAAGAATTGACAAAAATTATTGTCCCAGACAGACACTCCCACAGGTAGGTTGTGCTTTGTGACACAGTGGGACAGGGAGAAATGGGTTCGGCACCTGAACAATCCATTTGCTGTCACTTAACACTCTCTTCAATAGTGTGAAAGAATTGACAAAAATTATTGTCCCAGACACTCCCACAGGTAGGTTGTGCTTTGTGACACACAAGAAGTGAGCGAGGAGCTCAGAGAAGCATCAGTATTGAAAAACAGGCGGTTGTGGGGCTAAGCTAGTGTGTTGCCCTTTCTCACTGATTAACATCCAACAGTGCCTAAAGTTCAGTCATGGAGAACAGTTGCTTCACGTACTTTGTGTAAGTATCCAGTTGCTTGAAGCAAGAAAGTAAATCTGATGCTCTCGTGTTAAAGCAGAAATGCAAAGGAAGATATGTTGAGACTTTTCATTTAAATTAAACTAATTTTTATAAACTAATACATAAAAATAGAAATATTTGACATATCCATGGAGTGTCATGTGATATTTTAATACCATGCACGTTCCATAAGGTTTAAATCAAATAAAGCAAATTTATCTCCCCAAAGAATGATTACTTTACAGTGAAAACATTCAACTCTTTTCTTGTAGATTTTGGAAATACACAGTATAATATCCATCTGTGATAGTCCTACTGTGCAGTAGCACACTAGAAAAATCTTACTTCTATATAAATATAACCCCACCCTTTTTGATGATTTCTTGCCATCTCTCCCAAACTCTATACCCCAGTTTCTGGCAAGCACCGGTGTACGCTCGACTTCTAATATATCAATATTCTCATGTTGCATGTGTAAGTGAGATCACAGGACACCTGTTTTCTGTGCCTGGCTTATTTGACTTAATATAATGTCTTCAGTTCTAACCACGTTTGTTATGACTGGGAAATGTAACAGTTAATCTTACTTGTCATCTTAACTGGATCAGAAATCAACTAAGTCATTCACCTGGGAAGATTTATAAGTATTTCTTGGATGTATTAACTGAGAATAGAAGTCCCTCCGCAGAGTGGCACCTTCCAGCTGTGACCTGGATAAAAGGAAGTCTGAAGAAAAAGATTTTGCTTTTCGTCACCTCTTGCTGGTGAAAGCCAAACACATTTCTCCCCTGTCCATGGTAGATCAGAAGTACTTTCTATCTCCTCCTGAGGATCAAGACCATCTTTCCCCATCAGGATAACATTACAGGGTTACTGTCATTCTTCGGTGATGTCAAAACCCAGCTTGGCTTCTTTAGCCTTCTAGCATGAAGTCTGAACACTGAAGACCCTCGTTCCTCCAGGAACCCTCAGATCTTCATCTCCCGACTGGGACTGAAGAGACATGCAGCCTTGTGGACTGAGAAGCTACCAGGTCATCCTCTTCATCCTCTCTGCCATGAAGACAACTATTATTGGGCTAACCAGATCATATCATGTAAGCCAATCTAATAAGTCCCTTTTTAGTACATATCAAATCCATTCTGTTCCTCTAGAGAACCGGGACTAATACAGATAGAAAGTGTGTCCTTTCAAGGTTCATGTGGTAAAAGCTTAGTCTTCATCTGGGTCCAAATACTAAGAGGTGATTGAGTCATGAGAGCTCTGGTGAAATAAACACCTTGATTCACAAATGGATTCATCACTGGGATGTGATGGCAGGACCTTGTTGGAGGACTTACATGACTGAGGGAGAGTTCTTGGGTTCTATCCCTTATCCCCGGCTCCTCCTCAGCACTCTTTCTCCCTCTCTCTGCTTCTTGTCCCCAGTGATTTCTAAAGCTTTTCTCTGCCACACCCTTCTGCCATGATGCCTTGCCTCTGGCCCAAAGTATAGAATCTAGCCAGCCTTGGCCTGAAACTCTCTCAAGACACAGACCAAAAGAAACACTCCCTCCTTTGCTTTCTTGGGTATTTTGTGTGTGGCAGCAACGGAAAGTGTCTAATTACAAACTTGCCTCAAATGACAGGACTTTATTCTTCTGAGAGTTCAATGGTATTGTATTGTGTATAAAGGCTGCATTTATTCTATTTATTTGTTGCTGCCTGATTGGCACCTAGGTAGTTTCCACTTCTTGACTATTGTAATTAGTGCTGCAATAAACACGGGAGTGGAGACAGCTTTTTGACATAGGCACTTCATTTCCTTTGGGCATATAACCAGTACTGGGGCTAGAGGGTTCTATGGTAGTTGCATGGTTAAGGTTGTTTTAAATCTCCAATGATTTCTACAATGGCTCTGTTTTATATTCCACTGTCCAGGCACAACTGGTTCCATTTCTACACATCCTCACCTCTTTTTAAAAATATTTTATTTATTATTTTTATTTTTTATGTGTGTGTATTTCCTGCATACGTATAAGCCATGCCCATGGAGGTCAGAAGAGGGTGTCACAGCTGCCGCGTAGGTGTTGGGAACTGAACCCGGGTCCTCTGCAAGAGCAGTAAGTGCTGTTAACTACTGCTCCAACTCCCCAGCCCCACATTCTTACCCCTTGTCATAACTTTTAATATTAGTCCTTCTTGCGGGAGTGAAATTATTTCACTGTGTTCCTATTTACCTTTTCAGTGTACCTACTGGCTATGTCTTCTTTTGAGAAGTGCCTGTTTTGGCCTACTCCCAATTTTCAATCAGTTTTTGTTGCTGCTCTGTTTTAGTTTTTCCTTTGGATGTTCAGACTCTGCTCTTACATAGGCTTTTGTTCCCTGTGCTGTGAAGAAGCTTTTGAGGTCAACGTCACCCCATTGTGTCATACTCTTGTGTCCTACACTTCCTTGCCCATCCTCATATCTGGGAGCATTTTGTGTGTGTGTGTGTGTGTGTGTGTGTGTGTGTGTGTGTGTGTGTGTGTGTGTTTTATCTGCTAGTTTCTATTATAATCTAAGGCTATAACTTAAGATCTTATCCTAAAGGTCTGCTTTAATTTTTCTCGCAATGAGAGATAGGATTCTGGCTTTCTTCTTCTACAGTGCATACCAGGGCTCCCAGCACAAGTCCTTCCTCCAATGCATGCTCATAGTACCTTGACCAAAAGTCATTTGTCTGTAAATGCATGGGTTGCATTCTAGACTCTGTACTTTGTTCCACTTACCTTTCAGTTTGTTTTATGCCAATACCATGCTGTTTTTATTACTACAACTTTGCAGTTTATTTAAAGTCAGAAACACTCTTGCTTTCTTTATTGTTTGTTTTTTTGAGACAGGAGCTTCCTGTAATCCCAGCTGGTCAGGAACTCACTATGTAACTTAAATCAGGCTGGCCTGGATCTCACAGAGAACCACCTGCCTCTGCCTCCAAGGTGCTGGGATTAAATGCATGTACCACCAAGCCCAGCTGCATGTTTTGCTCAAGAATTGTTAGTTCTTTAAAAATGTTTGGGATTTTTTTTTTTACTTTTGTGAAGACTGTCACTGGTATTCTGCCAGAGATTTAATCTATAGATCACTTTAGGTAATATGAACATTTTAACAGTAATTCTCCCAATCCATTTCTACAGATGTCTTTACTCTCTGTTTTAAACAAACATTATACAGTAAACTCAAGTAAGGCATACAGTGGGTCAATAACATCTACATGGATGTGGTATTTATGACTGAGAAGTGGAGCTCCTAAGACCAGAGAAACCTCGAATAATTGAGAAATTAAATCTCATTCTGTGTACTGATGCACACCAATGCTGCAGTGTTACCAGGGTTACAAGTATGCACAATACTGATCCCAGTTCTTAAATCACTGTAACTTCTCAGTATCATCAACATTTCAGATCATCTGTCTCCTGACAATCACAGGTCACTAGCATGTGATTTCATTCTTTCCCTTCTCTATCAACAAATGCCTCTAAAGGAGTGCATGTCCTGAGTCATGTGTCCCTTTTTCTGTGCCCCAAGCTGGCTTTGTTCCACCCGCCAGGTCACTGCCCTGTCAAGTCAATCTGCTCAGGTTCCGTGCCCTCAGCTATGTGCTGCCATTATTTTGAGTCCTGCATTGTTATGTACAGCCTGTCCTCCAACACAACAAAATCTAATGCTTATCTGCATTTCTTTCTTCCTTTTCCCTTTTGATCTCCAAGTCTTTTTCCTTTGCATCCATGACAAAATGCCATTATATGATGAGGAGAATATTTCTCTTTGCATCAGATGGAGGCTACTGCAGAGTTGTACATCTGGTCAGGCACAGAGAACATACACCTGGGAGATGCCCAGTACTAGGTGACACACTTACAGATGAATCTCTACAACTAAGGTTCATGGAACATAGTGGAATAAGGGGTAAAGAGAGGGCTAATGCACCCCTCAACTCTCACCACTGAGGCTTCCTTGTACAGCAGAGTGTGATATACACAGAAGGCCACAACTGGCCAAGTTTTGGAGAATAAGAGACAGTAGAGTATGGGGTGGGACTCCTATATGGAACCTCGCCCACCCATGGCTCAGGGACCATTGCGGAAGGTGTGGGTGGAAAGACTGTAAGAGCCAGTGCTGGTTCATGAATGCAGGGAGGTGGAGGCTTCCAGGCCACTGGAGGCTTGCTCATGTGAGCCTATGGCAGTGATGGCATCAAGCTGGGACCCATGTCAACTCAATTAAACAAGGACCCAAAGGGGAGGTGAGAAATAGGTGGCAGGCCAGCACTAGATTGAGAACTATTTGAGACTGATTGCTGATGGGTGAGGGAGAGTATGACTTACATACGACCACTGGATGGGCTGACTAGATGCCAGTGGACACATCTACACTGAAGGACATTTGGGTACAAACACCTGAATGAATAGGACTCAGCATGTATGGCAGAGTGTATAGGTTTCGGTGGGGGGATGGGGGAGGCATGGATGGGAGAATGAGGTCTGGATTTGAGTGGGAAATGTATGAAATTTAAAAAGCTCAATTAAAAAAATATATCCCCAAATTATGACCTATACACATTTATTATTTATCTAAATAAAAGAAAATGGGAAATAATACTCGGTATATTCTATATTTGGATAAAACTTCATTGAACTGCCTTTTTAACAAAATTCCTTGCAAACCTCAAATATATTCTATAAGGACGCAAAGAATATTTCATTGTTGTTCTCAACGTTTGCATTTGGAAACAATTAAATGTATGCATAAATAAATAGCGGCTAATGTGCGGCCCTCTGATGCAGATAGGACTCCTACTAAGCAGGTTTCCTGGAGCTGACTGCATACACCAGCACAGATCACATCATGAGTGAACATCCTCGGGTGGTAGAAATCTGTCTCTAACAAGATTTTTAAGCTGCAGGGGCTGACTGTCACAGGAAAATCTTTGGGGTTATTACTTGCTTGTATTCTGACAGTAAAAAATTAAAACAAAACATTCTCTTGAGACTCAGAGAAGTCAATATGAACCCAGAAACACAAGGCCAATTTTTTCCTCCACAGACCCATCCTCTGTGAAAAGTCAATCCCCAAGATGTGAGGAGAGACTCGTGAAGAAGTGCAAATACACATAGCTGCTGCATTCTGCCTGCCCGGCAGAACTTGCTTCTCATTCTCTTTATTTTCACATTTTTTGGAAATTCATAAATGACCATGTAATTGCGGGTTTATGATATAAGTTTAGAAGGGTTTTGAGGACACTAATTTTGTCAATAACTATGTAGGTAGACAGTTGATAGATAAGATAGATAAATACAAGATAGATGATAGATAGAAGATAGATAGATAGATAGATAGATAGATAGATAGATAGATAGATAGATAGATAGATAGATGATAGAGGTATGGATGATAGAGATAGGTAGGTCAAAAATAGAGAGATGGTAGATGACATAAATAGATGATAGATGATAAATAGATAGACATAGATGATAGATAGATGATAGATAGATAGATGATAGATAGATAGATGATTGATAGATAGATGATAGATAGATGATAGATAGATAGATAGATAGATGATAGATAGATGATAGATAGATAGATAGATAGAAAGATAGATAGATAGATGATAGATATGTTATTTTAGCATCTTTACTTGCAATTCAACTATATGAATTTAAGGTGAGTTTAAAACAAGGGGAAAAGTCACCAACCCATAGGAAGTACAATTCTTAATTTTAGCCGACCCACAGCACTGTTGTACATTGAGTATTCTGTATGCCTTTCCTTTGTTCCTTCACTACAACTGCTATCAAGTGCAGCTTATTCAATTTGCGCATCTGAGACTAGAAGTTTGAGTCTGATAGAGTTCAGGGACAGGGGCACGTTGCCTCTGGATTTAACAGGCAGCTGGCAGCTGGCACAGGAAGAGGAGCAAATGCCCTAGAACCCAAGCCAACAAACTCTGGGCAGAGTGGAAGGAAGGAAGGGAGACATCCCAGAATGTCTAGGTCTACAGGGAGGTGATATTGATTCTGGAAGATGAGGAGCTAGCATATGTGGATGAATTGACCATCTAGAAGAGCAGAGTTCTGATCCTGGGAAGGAGGGTAAACCCGCACTGCTTCTCCTGGTTAAAAGACAAAAAAGTTTACTCTCTTCCCATGAGAGCCGTACAGAAATGCACTTTATTTAGCCCCAGTCTGTAAAACCAGGAGCAACAGGGGTTGAGAACAGCCTCTCACCTGGACTGGTCATGAAGCTCTGTACCACAGCACCCAGCTGTCTCCATCTGAGGAAGAGCGTGGCTTCAAATTCATAACCAAGATACCACGTGGAATCACCGAGCTCTCGCTGGCCTCTCCTTTGGGAACTCTCCCCTCTCTCATGCTCACTCTGCCTTCCTTTAACCTTACTCCTCAGTCCCCTGCCCCCTTCTCTAATAACCTTACCTTCTCCTCCTCCCTTGAACGTTAAAAGGAACATTATGTGGCTATGCCAAGAAGATGAATTTGACTTCATTAAAGAATCAAAGTAAAAGGAAAATGAAAAATGAGGCACAGGAGGAAGGAATGAGGGGGAAGAACTGATGAGGAATATTAAAATCCAGACCTGGGGATGTGGAATGGGTTGAGCTATTTTGAGCAAACTAACATCATGATAGGAAAAAAGATTTGATGGGTAATTTTTACCTCGAAAATGTGGAATGACATAAGACCAAGCCCAAACTAAAGATGCTCATTCCAATTCCCATACATAGATAAGTGGATCGCATGACTATTTGCAAGAGGGAGAAAGGCAACAGAAACCTCCCTACCAATTGATCTTGAACTAAGCTCAGTGTTGGGAGCTGGAGAGATGGCTGCTCTTGCAGAGGACCCAGATTTTGTTTCCAGCACCCACACGGTGGCCAACAACCATGGGAAACTCCAATTCCAGAGGATCTGACGCCCTCTTCTGGCCTCTGTGGGCATTGCATGACACAAGTGCACTTACATACATACAGGCAATACACTCACACACATAAAATTTTTTAAAAATATATAATCAGCTGTCAATGTTCCTCAGCTAAGATTGGGGACTGTTATTCATTTCCCCAGTTCTATGCTGGGATTTTGTCTGCCTGAGTTTGCATGGGACTTGTGTATGCGAACACTGTTGTCATTGAATCATATGAGCAGTGTCCCAGGAGCTTGTAGGACTCTATTTCCATATGATTGTGCACCTCCTTCCTAGATTTTACAATCTTTCTGTCCCCCTCTTCCAAGGTGGTCCCTGAGCCCTGGGTAGGTGAAGTTTAATATAGGAGTGCTACCCATGGACCGGCAATCTGCAGACTCAATCTCTACATTTTGTCCATTTGTGACTTTTTGTGCTCCTGTCCCTCTGTTGCATGAGGGATCTTCATTAATGAGGACTGAGAGATTCATCAGTGTCATCTTCATTATCCCTGTTCAATGTTCTGTGATCCTTAGATGCAGAGGTTGGATTGCAGATGCTTGAGCAATTCATAGACAATGTCCATGTGTGACCAGTTGTGGTACCAAATGATCTTCTTTGATGAGTGGTGACTGGGATTTGTCTATAAAAATAAGGATACATACTTTGCACATAGCAAAAACTTACATTAGTCTAGGGATGTGAAAGTCTTGGGGTTTTCTCTAAGATGATGACCACTCCAGCCATGTGTATTTGGTTATGTTTACAGTACCACACTTGAGTTTCCTCCCATTGAGTGGGCTTTTACTCCAGTTAGGTGGCTGCAATCTTAGCTGAGGAAATATTGGAAGCTGATTATTGCTGGGTGAGGAAAAGCTGATCTTCCTAAAACAAGAGACTCCAGATAGGCTGACTAGACCTCAGCGGATGGACTTGCACAGGGGAATGTCTGGGGACACTGACTTAACACATTGGACCTTATTATGAATGACAGAGTATATGGGTTCCAGGGGAGGGGGGCTGTGGGAGTGTGCTGGTGGGGAAGGGTTTTAAAGATGATTAAGATTGAGATATTCTGTATAAAATACACAAAATTCAATAAAAACAAATTTTTAAAAATAAATATGTAAATAAAAATAAATAACTACTCTTGGTGTCTAACTACATAAGGCTAGACTCAGCAGAATGAGTTCCACTGGGATGTGATTATAACAAAAATTTCAAGAAATAGCTGAATCTGGGCAACTGAACTTTAGAAAATATTCTGTTGCTGAAATTTGGTTAATTTATCACTGGAGCATATATAAGAACCAAAAGGTAAAGTGTGCAGGATATTGCAGAATGCTAGCCGTGTTCATCATGCATGCAAAGATCATCCTGCTGAGTACACTGTATGATCACGAAGACATTCGTTCTTCCAAAACCTGAACACAAGGGAAAAGATGAACAATGAGGAACTCCGCAAAGATGACCTGTCTTTTCAGGTGTGATTTCTGCCTAAAATAAAAATCAAATTACTAAAGTAAAATGAAAATTTTGGATTTTGTAAGTAGGTCTCCATCCATATAACACCTTTTCTTAAAATGACAGAATTATAAGACTCCATTTCTGGTGTTCTATTTTCAGATTTCTGTACATATTCTTCATTTTTGTTCTTTTCTTTATAATTGAGCACATAATTAGCTGAATAGTGAACTGAAGCTAAAAATTCAACATTTTTCACATAGCCAATTATTTCAATCTTTGTCTCAATTTTTGAAGTTTATGAAACCCACGCTTATTTTTTTTACTTATTATTCCATTTTTCCTAAATGAATAAGGGCAAGTATAATAAAATCTTCAAATGATGGAGTGTGAAATTGGGAGCAGTGACAAAACAGAGCTGTTGGCTGTCAGGCAGCACCATGTAGCTCTAAATCCTCGCTTTTCAGATAATTAAGGAAATTTAAATTCAGAGTTCTGCTTGAAGAGGTCTGTATGCATCAATGCATAATAGTGTAAAACACTACAATAGTTTATTTTTAAAAATATTCAAAGTTCATCTATAGTTCTTAAAACTGCAGGCAGGTCTCTGTGAGTTCGAGGCCAACCTGGTCTCCATAGCGAATCCAGGCCACCTGGGGCTACAGGGAGACCCTGTCTCAAAAAGACCAAAACAAACAAACAAACGAAAAATGAAACTGTGTATTTTAATAAATAAATGGTGTATTTTAATAATAAAATGGAGATCTTTTTAAAGTTTAAAACCTCATTTAATTTTATGTCTTATAGGTTTTATGTGGAGTACAATATTGTATAACTGTATTAATTCAACTGTAAAACTAAAAATTTACAGCCAATTTTGAAAAAGATGCATCTTAGCTCAGAAAATTGTAATTGAATATGTCAATGCTGTTGTAGTGAAATGCTTCTTCTAAGTATGTGGTTTTTAAATAAATAGTTGACTGGGAAAAAACTCCTTTTCCACTGCAGACTATACCCCATCTCCATGAAAGAAGAGGACTGCTAGAACACAAAGAGTTTAGAAATATGGTACCTTCACCATAGAAACTGTAGTTATTTTAACTTACTGCTTCTTAAAAACTACGTGTGTTCTTTCAGAAGTAAGAACAAAAGCAGGTGTGGGAGACACTCATCTGGAGTTAACCCTGACTATAAATACAAATTTATTCATGATATAAAATGGGTAGACTCTTTTAGAATGTGGCTGCACCATCTTGGAGAGTCTATTGGATTTTAAAAGGTATCATTAAGTATGTGTAATAATTCCCCAAATGCAAACCTCCAATGGGTCAAAGAAAAAGGCCCAAATATACCTCTTGGCCCTCTCCTACAATCTGTCTTCCTCTCCCATAACAAAATAATTCTGTTTTAAATAATCAGTCACATACCAAAATACCTTTAATATATAAACACAGCCACAAATAAACATTTGAGATTCAGTCTTCCTTTTTATTTGCTTTCTACTCCAGTTAAATAAATTGAAAGTTGTATGGATGACAAAATTAAAAAGAACTAGATTTAAATCTCACATCTGCAACATGTCAGTTATTTGATCCTGGAATAGTAGGTCAATTTTGCTCTAAATTTAAGTTTCTTCATCTATGAATGGGGATAGTAAATATGCCAAAGATGACAAAGGATAATTAATGAAATTATATATGTGAAACAAGTAGGGTAGCTCATTGTCAATGGAATTCATTCATTAATCATGGGACTCTTCAGGGCTGAGCATACAGCACAGTTCCTGATCTGACAGAGTCTAGTGACCTGGAAGTGAGACAGTCAGGAAAGAAGAGGACTATGGTGCTGATGGGATGGGTGAATTGAGAGAAGAGAGATGAGCAGACTTGGGAGTTGAAGAATAGAGTTTTAATTTGCCAGAAATATATGAAAATAACATTACTTAATCTAAATTTTCTAATATAGTTGCTGTCACCCTTAGTCTCTTTTATCACTTTACCAATTTATCACCCTCTGTGACAGTAATGTTATGGCTGCATGAACAGTGGATGGAGAATGCTAGATGAAGACAGCTGTTATCTAAGATAGGTGATAGGATTGGAAAATAGATAAGCGACTGAGAAGAGTAAAGGCGGCAAGCATTCAAGTCATGACTCTGTTGCTCACCCACCTCCAGTCATACATCAGAACTGTAAGTCCACCTGGAGTCATAGCACTTGGGAGGTGGTAAACATCAGAAGCTCAAGGTCATTCTTGGCTATATAGCAAATCCAAGGTCAGCCTTTACTACATAAGAATCTGTCTCAAAACACCAAAGCAACAAGAACAGCAACAGCGACAAAAATTAGATCAGTAGTCATCACGTGATAGTCAATGTGTCATTATGAATTAGAGACTTCTCTAATTATTTCACACCAGAACTGTCTTAGGTAACCTATTTCCTTCATGATTCTTAAAGATTAAGTCATTCAAGGCCTTCTATGACTTTCTTCTCCTTTTTTTCTGGGAAGTCAATGCTTTTTCCAAATCAGCATAATCTCACTCCAGTATGATTTTGCAGTTGGAAGGAAGTCTGAGAAGATGCATCTAGTGCAGGCCTTCTCTGTTCCCTCTGTACAAATCTTCCATGTGATTCTCCAAAAGCCCAGAGAAATTCAGTGAATTACCTGACATCATACAGTTGGATAATTGGAAAATAAGAATTATAACCAAAGAAATTTCTCTGATGACATAGTACTTTTGATATCATATCCAACCTACATATTAATTTGCCTTCAGATTGTTCTTCTCAGGCCTCAAACGCTGTCAGGGGTCATCCCTTGTCTGAAAATAAGGTTAAGAATTCTTGTCATTCAAAGCTCTCAATTTCCTGTCCTCATCCTACCTGCCCCAATGTCCCCCACATCTCAACACAAATCACTACACCCCTACATACCCCACCTTGATATTAACTGTCATCACTTGCTTATGCTGAAATTTTCATTCCTCACCTTACCCCTATTTTGTCCATTTCTCAAGCCAATCAAAGATGTTTTACATCTTTGAAAACAGTATTCTTTTGATTTCCTGATAATAGATTTTATTTATATCATATTCTTGGATAAAATGATATTCTAGGGAGCTGGAGTTAATAGCTCAGCAGTTAAGAGCACTGGGCTACTCTTGCAGAGGGTTGGGGTTTGATTCCCAGCACACGCATGGTGGTTAATAACCATTTATAACTCCAGTTCCAGGGGAATCTGACACCCTCTTCTAACCTCTGCAGGCACTGCATGACATGGATGCATTTACATGCATACAGGTGAAACACTCATACACAGAAAATAAAAATAATTGAAAAAATATATTCTACCTTGATAAATGATTGTTTGGAGTAAGTTATCACTTCCAGACTATTTTTCCAGTATGATATGAACTCTCAGCAGCTAAATGAATTCTCAGCTATTTAAGGCCTGCACAAGATCAAACCAGTTAAAAATTTTAGCACGAAATTGGGACAAAGACTCTGGAGGCCCCACCCCTAGCTGAGGAACTATTGGCAGTTAATGGCTGAAGGAGAAAGAGTCATTTTCTTCGGGTAGAGAGGCCACTGACAGATTACCCATGCCCCTGTGGATGGCCCTGCCCCTTTGTGCATATGAGCAGCACTAGTTAGACCAAGTTGGTAACTGAAAAGAAAGAGCATGACCTCAAGAGGGAGATATATATTGGTGGGTAGGGGGAGTCCCAGAGTAGTTTGAAGGAGGAAGTGTGGGGAAGATATGATCAAGATACAGTCTACACATGTATGGAATTTCAAAGGAAGAAAAAACTTAATTTGCTAAGGATAGCAAGCTTATCTTGACTCTCTGCTGTTTTACTGAGTGGAACACCGCACTGATCATATATGCCAGTGAAGTCTATTTTTAATGATCTTATTAAAGAGAAATCTACATTGAAAGTGAACTTCAATTTCTTGGCTTTTTCTTAGAACATCACCTCTTCCCTTCTCTATTACAATCTATGCTCACATATTTGTTTGGTAAGAAAAGGAGCTGTTATTATTATTCATTTTTAGCATTCGGGAGAAACTAATCCTAAGACTTTCCACCATTCCAAAGCAAACTACCTTATACCCCTCAGAAATATCCAAATATCAGAATTCAAATTTGACCGTCAAAAGTTTTTTTAACACACAGAAGCAACCCTGTAAGAAACACTTGCATAATCTAAACCGAATTCCGTATTTTCAACCTTGCCTCGTTTAATTCAATTTTAGCATTTGTAGATATTCATTACTTTTATCTTTCCAGTGTTGTTAGGTAAGGGTTCTATGACCCAGCTATATCCTGAGCCCTCTAAACATCAATGATATGCATCTTCATCACTCAAGGTTGACCAAACTCTCTGCAGTTTCCTACTGAAACGTTGGTACCAAGAACATTACTACCATTAGGCTTTACACAGGAAGGCTAGTCAACCTACATAATTTCTGGCATTTTCTGCAATCATGACCTGCTATAATTTTTTAAGCAGTTGTAAAAAAGTATTATCACTCTTTAAAAGGAAATAATGATTTCCTAGAAGGAAATAATGATTTTTAGACCATCAAATATGTTTTTACAGGTAAGGTAATTTAAGAATTGATTTCCCTTTAAAAAAAGGTACATAGTAATAATGCACAGCTCTGATACCCTGTTATTGCTCTTACCATTTCTCACTAGATCAGTGAATCCAAAGTTATTAATTTATTTGTCACATATGTTCTACCTTCTTATCACTTCAGGGTTTTACCTTATGATATCACAGAAGCCCAGAGTGCCACCAGGATCCTGAAATATTGTTTTTAAGCATGTAAGACCAAGCAATAGCCACAGAAAATAGTAAAAGAAAACAGCAGAACGGCAGAGAAAAATCAGTGAGAAGACATTCCCTAGGAATTTGAATAGCCCTACCTACATTATCAAAGAGACATGCAAGCAAACACCTTCCTGCCATGGTTTACCATCTGCCCCCTCCTTCCACATCCTAGATCCTTGCTTGATTAGTTTAGCTGAATTTATTTTCTGCCAGTTACTTTTCCCCTCATTTCTCTTCCTTCCATTGTTTTTTTTCAATGTTTGTGTTTTCAGTTTTTATCCAGTGAAAAACCTTAATTATTCCTAAGTGTTTACATATTAATATACATCAATATAGTCCCTGGATTGTTATGTAATCAAATGTTTTAATAACTAACCCAAAGGAGTATGGGAAGGTTAAAGAAAATCACTAGAGTTGTAAAATATTGTTACCTTTTTCTCAAACAGAAATCATCTGGTAGGGTATTCAAGAGTGCATGCATATGTATGTGTATGTGTGTGTGCACGTGTGTCCATGTCCATGTGTACACATGTGTGCATGTGTGTACACATGTGTGCGCATGTGTGTGCATGTGTGTGTGTTGCAAGTAAACATTGATCTTAAGGAAAATAGAGGATTATGGAAGAAGGATGACTTTAGAATAACTGCATAAGTGGTAAAATGAGGGGATCATATGTAAGAAAGGTGTCAGTATTCTGATCATGAGGTTGGGTGACCCAAGAGGCTGCCTGACTTGGTTGCTGCCCAGCAGGGCTCAGGCCTTCTCGCTCTTGAGTTTTCAGTCCTTTGGAACTGACACCCACCCCCAGCTATCCCTAAAGCATCCTCTTTGGGTCTCCTGCGGTTTCAGAACTGAGCACCTTTCTCTTCTCAGAATGACCTCCTCCCTCCAGCCCGAATTTCTGGCTTATCTTGGATAACTAGGTCTCTCCATCTAGACCCCTTTTATTTCCCTGGGGAAGAAGGATGCTCTGTTTAGCCACTACAATGAGCCAGTAACATTTTCTCAAAAGCCTCAGGCTGGATCTATGAAGGAGGTCATTTCCTGGCACCACCAGGGTCAGACTCACCATAGCACTGCAAGTGGAGGCATGTTGTACAATGGCAGGTGCAAATCACAAGATGGGTAGCATGAACTGGTATCAATCATTATCTGTCCCAAAGTATTTTCCAGATGAAAGTCAGAGATGAATATTTATAGAAGAAAAAACTAATCTTCTTAGTGACGCCTAGTATTGGAAGCCAGCTATGCAGTGGGACTCTACATTTAGACAGCAGATATTTATCTGTCTTCTAGGAGCTGATCCTACTGCAAGCACTCAAAGAGGGTTTTCTATGGCTATCCGTGTCCTTTCCCTCTAAGAAGCAGGATGATGACATGAGCACTTTGATGTGCAGATGCAAAATGTAAATTTATAAGCTTAAAAGACAAGAACTGACAAAGTTGTAAGAGGCAGGTGAGTGACACAAAACTATAAAAATGCTCAGCTCTACTCTTAGGTGGAATCATTAGACCTTGAACAAAGAAGACAAAATAATTCAGTTCTTTTAAAGGCAAACAGGCAGAAATCTCTAAAATCATACAACTTAGAATTGAATTTAAGATCGAGAAGTTAATTCAGAATCAAATATTTCTGCTATTTCATTTATACCATAGTTTTAATAAGACAGCACGCTATAATGATCTTGGAGAATTTCTTCAGACATGACTAACTTGACTGACGTGACTTTTTTTAAAGAGAAATAACTCATTGAAGTCCACAGTTTTCTTTGTATTGAACACAGAATCGCTACACTCACAAGTCTCTCAATTTGGAATCTGTGTCATTCCCCGAGATTTCACACGTTCTCTTCTCTATGTAATGCCTAGAAATTTTAACTAATTCTTTCTGGCTCTGTGTGTGCAATTTCAACTATCAAGAGGCATTACTGACTGGGAACAGCATAGGCAAGTCAGGCCAAGAGAGTCATGCGGAGATATATTCCACTTCTAACGCATGATCCAGACTTCAGATACTTGCTGCTCCAGGGAGGACAACCTTTAAACTAATGACCACGTATCTCACTGCTCGCTATACTTCCTTAATGAAGATAAAAGATTTATGAAATAAAATAGAAGCTATATGCCTTCATCTCTTTGTCCTCTAAATTCAGTTGTTAACTTTGTGCTAAGTCACATCTGATTTCCTCCCTTTTGTTCTGAATGTGAATATTTATTTCATCTCATTCACGCTTTGCACATCAAAACCTCCTTTACTTTACAGCTAGATTAAGTACCAATTTGTAATCTAATAATCTAATCCTAACTGTCTGTGACTGCCCCAAACCAATATTCCCCATATGTCTTATGGTTTCTTTCTTTTCCATTTTATTTGTGAAACTGAAAAAAAAAATCACTTTCCATGCTTATTTTCAGGAAACTATACAAGCTATCAAAATCCTCAACCTTCCAAGCATAATAAAGTATATTACGTTTTAAGCTTTCATATTTTTAGCAAAAAGAATGCTTCCTCCCCCATAGCTCAACATTCACTCATCTAACAAAAAATGATATCCACTAATAGCAATCTAGACCATTGACTTAGATGTAGAGAACCAGAAGATGCCACAAATAGATCTGAAAGCACAAGGAATAGCCAGATCCCAATTGAGAAATAATGTTCGGAGTTATGGCTGTAACTTGAGAAAATTATTTGAAGACAAACTACTCTCAGAAACACCATCAAAGGCACTGAAAAGCTACAATTGCCTATCTCCTCATCATCAGTATTACTCATGGCACGTGCCCAACTTTTTAATGTCATCTAAATGCAATTATATCCTTGGAAAATACACTTACAAAGAAATAAAGTAGAGAGTGAGAGTTTGAGAACACGGAAGCAATCTGTCAAGAGTCTCTTGTGTTTGTTTGCTTCATTGAAGTTTTACTATGACCCTCCCAGGTTGCCCAGGAACTGGGTGTCTTCCTGCCTCAGCTCCCTAGAGCTGGGATTACAAGTATATGTGACCATTCCCAGGTATCATGAATCATGACCTCAATTTGGAATCTGTCTTATAGATTAAGGTATCCAGTCATCTTCCATTGAAATGTGAACTTGTTTCTTGATAAGTCTCTTGACTGCCATAGGTAAATATCCTGCCCGGTTTATCCCTCTCACTTCCTACTTCTGTGGAGTCCCAGACACTAGTGTATGCAACAACCAATGATTGAAGCTTTTCTGTCTTCCACCTCTTTACTTAACTAGTTGAACATATGAAATAACAGTTGTAACTGTTTATAATCCCTTCCTCTGTCAACTGTAACAGGTGTTTCTGTCCTAACATTTGGGTCATTTTCCCCTTTATTGTAAATCATGTTTCTCTGCTTGTTTACATGGCTAAAACTCTTCCATTGACTGCCAGACATTATGGATGTTTCCTTTCAGGGTGACAGATATTTCTGTATTCCAGTTAACACTTGAGCTTCATCTAGAGCACCACTGCATGATCTGGAAAGTTTGTTGGTTTTGGCCTTGCTTTTAGGACCTGGTGGATAATCGTGTTGTCTCAAAAATTATACCCTCTGTGTTGTGTTTCTCCTTGCTTTAGTTGTTTTTTTTGGGGGGGGGGGGTGGAGTGGAGGATTAGGATTAGTTTTCATCTGGACTAGAAGCTTGATGTCATCTCGGTAAATACTGAACTGCATTCAAATGAATTAGCTTGTGGTATCAAATATAGGCAACATAATGCAAATTCTTAAATCAGCAGCATGGTGGTTTGAATGAGAGTGTCCCCCCTAGGCTCCAGGTATTTGGACATTTTGTCCCCAGTGGGTGGCACTGTTTGGGAGGCTTTAGGAGGCGTGGCCATGCTGGAGGAAGTGCATCACTGGGGAGGGCTTTGAGAGCTCTTAAGCCTTGCCAAATTTCCCTGCTTGAAGATGTGAGTTCTCTTTCACCTCCTGCCTCCGTGTTTCCCAACCACGATGGACTCTGGTTCCTCTGGAACTGTAAGCTCAAATAAATTCTTTCTTTTATAAGTTCCCTTGGTTATTACTTTTTAATATTTTATTTATTATTTGTATTTTATGTATATGAGTGTATTGCCTGCATGTATGTGAGCACATCCATGTCCATGCAATGCCCGTAGATGTGAAAAAAGGGCATTGGATCCTCTGGAACTGGAGTTATGGGTGGCTGTTTGCTGCCATGTGGGTGATGGGAATCGAACCCAGGTCCTCTGCAAGAGCAGCCAGTGCTCTTAACTACTGAGCCATCTCTCTGGCCCTTGGTTATGATGTTTTATCACAGCAACAGGAAAGTAACTAATACAAACAGTAACCCATCATCGAGAACCAGCTAAGATGCTATAATGAAAGAGCAGCAAGTGTCCCATGGGGTCCCTTGAGCTCTCTGCTCCCCTTCCATGGCTGTTTCCTTAGTTATTTTTAATTAGTCATCCCTTTTCACCTAAAACTTTAGGATCCTCTTATTAAACATAAAATGGGAAAGTTGACACTATGACAAAAACCATTTAGGGCCACAAACATTAAAATATGAATTAAAATTTTGTATATTATCTTTTTAAAAATGTCTGAAGTGCTTTTAAAGTCTGAGAATAGGAGAAATAAAAATAACCCTCATTCAATTTTATGTCTTACAGGGTTTATACTCAGTTCAATATTGTGTAACTGTATTAATTCAACTGTGAACCTGAAAATTTACAGCCACCTTTGAAAGAGATGTATCCTTGCTCTGGAAATTGTTACTGAATACGTTAAAGCTGTATAGAAATGTTTCTTCTACTCTTATCAAAATAACTCAATATTACAATAAATAATTATATTTCTCTCTTTCTCTCTCTCTCTCTCTCTCTCTCTCTCTCTCTCTCTCTCTCTCTCGACAGTTTCCCTGTAGCCCCAGCTGGCCTAAAATTTACTATGTAGTCCTGTAGACTAGGCTGGCCTCAATCTCACAGCGATCTGCCTGCCTCTGCACCCTAGTGTTGGGATCAAAGGTATGTGCCACCACTTCCAGTTCAAAGATTTTCTTCACTCTACATTTGTTCTTTAATAAGCTGTTTTCTGATTCATCAAACATTTTGTAAACACTCATTTTAAAACAGGAAGCAAATATTTCTGGATGGCTATTGGGATATTTTTAAAAAGAAGAATGTCAGGGACCTCTCAAATGTCTCTTCCCTTTCCGTGTGTTATTTGTGCTGATTATTTGCTGAATTCTGGAGGCCTGTACCCTAACAATTCGCTTCTTCCTAATCCACCACAAACTGAACAAAATGAATCATGTGACTATACTTAAGCAAGGACCACATCTTTCCAGTCAATGTGATGAACTGCATGAATATTTCAAATGCTAGGAAGATGTGTATGTGTAGGCAAACCAGTCCAGCTAATGAAACAAAAAGATGTACCAGGAATATGTGAAAAGGGGAATCTTGTAGACAGTGACAATATGAAGCAGCAGATTCTGGTTTTCCCATTGACTATCTGAAGGCAGGGGCCCTTGCAGCACCACTGGACACAGGACTGGGTACCCATGTTTCTCTACCAGCTATACCTGTCAGGACCCAAGAAACTCTGTCCAGTGCATCAGCTCCAAATTCAATGTGCAGATGTTTCCTATTTTACTGGAAGCCTCCAGAGGCTTAGACTCTTTTTCAGTATCTTGGAAGGTCTGACCATAGCTTCTTATTTCTATGGTTCAACCTTCAAGCAACCAAACAAGAGGGAAGGAGTTCCTTAAATACAGTAGAGTTTACCTGAAACAGATACACTGATGTGTGTTTGGGGATTGTCATTTTCTCTCAAACATATGAAGCATATTTTAATCAGACTATAGCCACAATGAGATTCCCAGTGTACACCTTTTTTTTTGGTGGAGGCTTGGGGTTCTTTTTTTATTATTATTATTGAGATTTTTTTTCATTTTATATGACATTTCCCACTCAAATCCAGAACCCTCCCCCATCCACACTACCCCAATCCCCCTACTGAACCCTATGGACTCTGCCCAGTGTACACCTTACACCTTTTAAGAAACTCATATGGATTCTGAATTCTACTTGAGGAAAACATATTTCTAAAGTTTGGGGGTCCAAAATCAATGTGGGTGTCAGACAAAAGCACACAACTTTCAAAGCATGTTTCCCAGAGTCCTTTGTGTTCCACAAAGCAACGAGAAGGGAAAAGTCTTCAAAGGAAGTTAGATATCTCTGTAGTATAGGCAAGAGAGATGCCAGGGGGCTGCTGGAGAGCTCAGCTTCTCACAAGGAAGATGCCCTCTAAGGCAAACAGAGATACGACACCAACACGCTCTATCTTTGGAATAAAACTGATACTTCATTGATGTGATTTCGGTCTGGGAAGGGGGCTGGAGAAGAGAGTTCAAAAATTGCAGTTGGGGATACTGTTTTTTTCTACTGATAGTTTTATTCTTTCTGAGTTGCAATCTTGAATGTTTTAATAAATTATACCCACCTCCTTGATTTAGGAAATTGCGGAATGATGGAAGAGGCATAGATTTTGGATGACCCTGAGGTGGATTCATTTTTACAAAGTGAGAAGAAATGGGCCTGTAACTCAATGACAGAGTGCTTGCCTTGCATGTGCAGGGCCTTGGGTTTAGTCCTCAGGACCAGAAACAAAGCAGTGTGAAAGACAGAGTGAAATGCTTCAAAGTGGGAAGAGGTTTGGAAATGGGTAAAGCTGTGTCATGCCTTGGTTTGAAAGGCAGAAGCAGTTCAAGTTTATTCTGAAGAACTGTGGCTGGGAAACTAGAGATTGGTTTTTTTTTTCAAATATAGGGAATTTTACAGAAGCTTTTATATGCATTTAAAACAAAGGCCTTGAATTTTAAGTACAGTAAGGCTCAAAAGACAGTAAGTTCATTTAATGGTTGCTGTGATTTTTAACCATAAGGGAAAATAATTGCAAAGTCTTACCAATTTTCCTATCATCACTGTCTAATATTTTCCTGAAATGTCTAAAATGAGTTCATAAACTTGCAACACAAACATCAAGAGTTTGCATGTGAGATGATGTTTCAGCTGAGTAAAGTGACCACTGAGTGCCCTGTCCTCTTCATGCTGAACACAATGAAGAACAGGTTAGCACAGCAGACAGAATTCCCCCACCCCAAGGGCAGAGCACCGTCAAGTTCAAGTTCATTTGGAAAGTATATTTCAAACATGATCAGTTATTCAACCAAAGGTGTTTTCACTCCTTTTCTGCCTACTTTCTTGGGTTGAGATTTCAGCTTTATTTTAAACACACAGAAGGGATTTATAAGCCAGAAACTGAATAGACAAGAATTTCATATTTTTCCTCCAGGAAATTGCCTAGCTACCCTTCAATTAAAGCTGATTTTTTTCTAAAGGAAGAATCATATTTCTGGTTTTATATTTTCTTGCATCAAGGAAGGGACTTAAAATGTTTGTCTTCCACTGGGGAAGCATAAACAGCGAAGTAAACACAGGGAAAGTTTTATATTCCAGCTCTGGGGAGAAATTTAGCAATGCCTGTGAATGAGGGGGTCAATCATTTAAAGTTTGAACTGGCTCAGGAATTATATTACATGAAGCAAGCTCCCTGGCTAATGTTTGAGAAGGGTATGGAATGTCACTTTCTGACAACTAATCTTCCTAATATACCCAAGAAGCCTGGTCTAGTATTCAAGTACTGCCCAGAGAGAAAAAGTGCTCTTCCACCCTTCAAATTCTTCACTCTAATGGTCTTGGAGAAAGTATATGCACACAGTATCCCTGACTTCAGTAGTTTATAAGGAAGAGATTCACCCCTTCAATGGAGAAATACATCAGAAATTTAGGAGAGGAAGTAAAGATTAAAGCTTTGACAAATACCCCATAACCTTAAACGTTCACTAGTGAGGTAGGAATAATATATCACAGTCAATTGCTACTTCCGTGAAATGAGCAGAAACTTCAGATAACAATGTACCATATGAGGTAACAGTCATCCTATTGGGGCAACGAACAGAGAAAAGCCATTATTTTAACCAGATATCCACTGACCCATGTTTGTAGCAATATTATTCATAGTAGCCAGTTTGTAAAAGTAATCAAAATCAAATAGGTGAATAAAATGCAGGTGTTTATGTATGTATGTGTATCTACATGGACTCACAGTTGGGAAATTATTTCCCTTAAAAAGGAAAGAAATATATCCATTTGCAACAAACATGGGTTAACCTAGAGGACCTAATGCTGGGTGAAATAAGTCAGGCATAAAAAGATAATCGCTGGATGATCTCACTGATCAACATGCAATCTACAAAGAAGTCAAAGTAGTAAAAACAAACAAACAAAAAACAAGAAAACCAAAAACCCAGGTATTTGAATGATGGTTAACTGGAGCTGGAAGACTAGCTTTTTTATGTTCACATTTTATTATGATTTCAATATGAAATGCTCCCCACAGGCTCGTATGTTGAAGGACAGGCACCAGTTGGTGACACTGTTTTGGGGAGGGGTTGTAAATTTAGGAGGTGAGCCCTAGTGGAAGGCAGTGGGTCAACACGGGTGTCCTTGGGAGCTACATCTTCCCTTAAACTTTTCTGGTCTTCCTTTGCCGCTTCCTGCTTCTATGAGGCAAGCAATCTCTGCCCCAG
The DNA here is from genome assembly GCF_000622305.1 of Nannospalax galili. Taxonomy (NCBI): domain Eukaryota; kingdom Metazoa; phylum Chordata; class Mammalia; order Rodentia; family Spalacidae; genus Nannospalax; species Nannospalax galili. The sequence goes on along the minus strand of NW_008357032.1, from coordinate 774,503 downwards.
ATTCTGTCACCATGATGCTCAGCCTCTCTCAGACCAAAGCAATGAATCCATCTGACCAGGAACTAAAATCTTGAAAGTGTGAGCCAAATTAATCTCTCATCCCTTAAACAGATCCTGTCACCATGATGCTCGGCCTCTCTCAGACCAAAGCAATGAATCCATCTGACCAGGAACTAAAATCTTGAAAGTGTGAGCCAAATTAATCTTTCATCCCTTAAACAGATTGTTTTCAGGTGTTTATCACAGCGTTGAATACATTAGTTAAAAGACATAAAACTTCCTGAACAAGAACGTATGTTTTCCATCATGGTAACTACAAATAGTACTATTATTTACTTGAATTTAATGAGAAAGTTGGTCTCAACTGTCAGCACAACACACACACACACACACACACACACACACACACACACACAATTGTTATGTGAAGTAATGAATCTTTCAGTTAGCTTGATTGTTGCTATACTTTGAATTTATTATTGAAAGCTCATGTGTTAGAAGCTTGTTCATCAGTGCAGAGGTATTACAAGATGAGACATTTAGCTAGTACCCAAATCATGAGGCCTTCGCTGTCAATGAAACAATTAATGATGTTATCCCAAGAGTGTTTATACATGTAGTTGGGGGGTGAGTGTATGCATGGATGTGGAGGCCAAAGGTTGATGTCAGGTATCTTTCTTGATAGCTCACTACCTTATTTTTTGAGACAAGGTCGTTCACTGAACCTAGAGCTCACTGATTTTCGTTAGGTTGGATGACCAATGAGTTCTAAGGATGCTCTTGCCTCTTCCACACCAGCAATGGGGCTACAGGTGTGTATCACCATGCCTGGCTTTTACATGGGTCCTGGAGCTCTGAACTCAGGTCTTCATGCTTATGCACAAGCACTTGGCTCTCGCTCTCTCTCTCTCTCTCTCTCTCTCTCTTTAATTTTCTTAATTTCTCCCTCTCTTCTTCCCTCTCTCCCCCTCTGTTTCCTGCCTTGGACAGATGCAGCAGGGAGTCCCCACTGGATGTGGCCTTTGTGTGGCTCTGTAACAGTGTACTTTCCTAGCATATCACAGGGCTGAATTTCATCGCCAGACACCAGAAATGGAGACAGAGTGAAAGATGATTAGGTACATTAATAGATACATAGACAAATGGATGGATGGATGAATGGATGGATGTATAGAACATAGGTCATAGAGGTGATAAATAGAAAGTTAGAGCGATGTCAGATGCCTACATGATACATAAATGGATGACTGATGATATAGATGATAGAGAGGTGGTAGATTGATACAAAGATATATACATAGATAGATGATAGATAGATAGATAGATACATAGATAGATAGATAGATAGATAGATAGATAGATAGATAGATAGATAGATAGAATAGATAATAGATAGATAGATAGATAGATAGATAGATGATAGATAGATAAATGATAGATGATAAATGATAGATGATTGATAGATAAATCAGAGATAGATAGATAGATAGATAGATAGATAGATAGATAGATAGATGATAGATGATAGATAATTGATACATAAATAGGAGAGAGGTAGATACATAGATACATAGATGATAGATTGTAGATAGATTG
>NW_008357032.1:767725-772821 GCF_000622305.1 Nannospalax galili | reverse complement strand
ATAGATAGATAGATAGATAGATGATAGATAGATGATAGATAGATAGATTGACAGATAGATAGATGATAGATAGATAGATTGACAGATAGATAGATGATAGATGATAGATGAGAGAGAGAAAGAGAGAGAACTCAATAAAGCTGGAGAACTTGATGACACTGTCCAGAAGATGAGGTGCAGATTCCCTTTGAGAGAAGCATATAGACTCTTAGTCTCTAATAACCAATAATTGCATCATGCAATTCTTGAAAGCAGGTATGACAAACAGAAATGGGAACAAACGTTTAAACTCTTTGTATACGTGTATGTATGGGGAGCCTGGGCCTGCTTCCATACAAGGAGGTGGGCAGAGTGGCACAGGTGCATCAGCAGAGAAGTGTCTGTGTGCTGACTAAAGTCGTGGACTTTGAGGTTGAATCACAATCCTCTTCTACCAACTCCTGTGGCTTTTGGCGAATTTCCTAATTCTTATAAAATGATTTCCTCTTATCTACAATGTGAGCGCTAAACCTACTTCCCTCAACTGTAAGAAAGAGATGACGAGTTATAAAGCACCGTGGCCCTCAAAGACCTCATGCCCATTTCGTAATGCAAAATGCATTCACTCCATTTCAAGAGTTTTCAAAGTCTCCAAAGTTCCAGGAATGCTGAAAAATTCTCCAACTCACAATCTCCCCCGAAACTCATGGCAAACTATGAGAGTGTGAGGCCCTGTAAAATCGAAGAGATATCGCACGGTTCAGGTAGACAATGATACGCAGTAAACATTCTCCCAAGCTCAGGAAAAGGTGCATACACACGAGAGGGGAGACCAAAGTGAGACTAAAACCCAACGTGGCATACAGGACACGTGGTGATGTGACAGGAGCCCCCAGGGCCTCTGTCATCTTGAGCCTGTGGCTTTGCTGTTTACTGCCCTTGTGGCCGCTCCCTCGGGATACTTAGTTGCCTGTGGCTCATCTTGTGTTGTTTCTGAGTTCTGTAAATCTAGTTTACAATCAAGATTAGCCACGACATGTCTACCATTCATGATAGTATTGTTAGGTGACAAGAAGCCCTCACCAAAGATGCGTGAGCTAGCAAGAGCAAAAGGGAAGGAAGGTCTCCCTCCTCACTGCCCCAACAGCCTTTCAGTATTTGCTCTGGGGTCATCAGAAAACTTACCAGTTGCCTTTGTTCAGTGCATAAAGCCTGGCTATCACAACTCTGAAATGCACTGGTCTTCGACCCAAATGAAAAAACCACCAGGATCTGTCATCTAGAGAAAGACTCCTCCCAGATATCAGCCAAGCATTCAAAGCTGGGTACTCCTCAATTCACAGAATGAATTTAATGCTTACTTAACAGCATAATTTAACGACACTTCAAATTGGCCCCAGCATCAAAAACTATAAATGTACCATGCAATTTTCTTGCATATTTAAATGCTTCTTGCTTTTTCTTTTGCTTGAAAAGAAAATGAATGCCAAAAACTTACTGAAATGAGCAAATTTTAAAGCAAGCAGCATTCAAAAAATTTACAGTAATATGGCAATAATCTTATGATATACACTGTAGTCACATTAAATATAATTTCAAAAAATGATAATTTATATCAATCTAGAAAGTGGGTTTTAAATCTTCTAAGTATTATGAATTAAAAATACTATCTTTTAAAAAGAATTTAAAACTATAGATTTATGAGTTATTTGATATCATGTATCCTAAATAGAGGAATGAAAGCAATTTTTGTTGTGATATATAATTGATGTTTTTCACATTTTTCCTATGTATGCATTTGACAGTCTTTGTTTCTTAACCAACACAATTAGCCTGCAAAAGCACTATCAAAGAGCATTTTATTGAAAGTTCTCTCCAAAAGGTTGGTTTACAGATTTCATTCACTGTCCAGCTTGGAAATGTGTAGAGAAGTTAAGAATCTGGTATAGGTGAAGACGTCCGAGATAACTGCAACAGAATTTAAGTTTGTGGAAGAATGTCAGCTTTCTAATGAGTGAAAAGCAAACTCTGTACTGATATAAGATATCAAGATGGGTTTTCCACCCAGTAATTGAAGAGTTGTCCTTTTTTAAATTCAAATTTTCATATAGAATAAATAATGGAACTGATGGAGAGTGTGCAGAGTAGGTATGTTGTGGGAAACAAAATACCATCAATTTTTAAATGACCGATTAGTTGATTGACTGATTGATTGACTGATAAACCTAAAGGAAATGCTCCTTAATCTAATTAAAATAGAGATTTGGCAAAGATAAGAATAAAGTTATATGAAATCTTCTGAATGATTGATAAGTCACTACAAGATATTTAATAAATATGATACTTCTTGAATTACCCTGAATCATCTCAATTATAAACATTTAGGTAGAATATATGCAAGAAAACTTTTTTATATAATAACAGGTGAACAAATGGTCAGGTAAAATTTTAACTTTGTTTCTTTACCACGTAACAGTTACCTAGGACACTGGCATAAACAGAATTTCAATAAACGTTGTTGCAATAAATCAAGTTTGCTATGGATTAAAACTCAGAGTTTTTTTGGAAGCTTTTTTTTTCCAAGTACATCACTAATGAGATGTGAGCTTAATTAACTTTCGTTAAGGTTGAGGTCAGGCAGAAATATCTCAATTTCTATATTAAGTCTGGAGAGGAGAGACTACTGAATACCCAAAAAGGTGTTTTTATCCATTTACCCCTTCAGCTATTTTTTTAAAAATACCAACTTCATCCACTTTCCCAGAAAATATCCTTAGTTCTTATACTGAACAGTATTTACTGGGTTAGTCCTTGACCTCGAGGACTTAAAGTCAAAACCTCACTTATGCACTAACCAGCCAGGCTGATGACTGGCACTTGTCTTGAGAATGCACAGAAGTGCAGCTCTTTAAAGACTGCAGTCTAATACCATTTCTTTCCTTAAAATCCTTCAAAGCGTTTAAATAGTTTTCATATAAAGTTCAAGCTTGTTGGCACGGCTCACGGCTCACAGTCTTTCTTGACTAGTCCTCTGTGTGAAAGGCTTTGAAGCTATTCAACATGATTCTTCAAAAGCCTCAACCGTGCCATTTCCTGTATCTGGTAAACATTTCCCTCTGTCACCCACCATGTGAAAAAAAATCCACCAGTATTTCAACTTATAATTTAGTGTCTTACCCCCATGCAAGAGTACAGGGATGCACACAAAAGCCATACCCAGGGCCACGTACCTCTCCCTGCTTACTACGCTGGCTCAGTTTTCCTACAATCTTTTGTACATAAACACTTATCTCTTAAAGATGTAAGTCACTGGGTGTTTTGGCCTCATGTGAGTTGCAAGAGGAAGCCTATCCTACAGAGAGATGGATAAAAAGTGTTTATCATCTCATCTGGTCTGTCACTGAACCTCAGCACACATCCTTGCATTTTAATAGAGGAGATACAGAAATAGATCACTCTGGACACGAAAATATTCCAGAGATTCAAGCCAGAGCGTTGTCTTCTGGATTCTGTGTGTGCCAATGAGCCTTTCCCCCCATCTTTTTGTACCTTTCCCTTTCATAATACATTTTATTTATTCTCTCTCTCTCTCTCTCTCTCTCTCTCTCTCTCTCTCTCTCTCTGCCCTGACTCATGAGAAATTGTTAGAGGACAACTTGCAAGAGTCAGTTCTGGATGTCCACCATGGGGGAGCTAGGAACAGAACTCAGGTTGTTAAGTTTGATGGTAAGTGCCCTTACCCTCTGAGCCATCTCAAATGAACCAGTTTCCCATCATTTTGCACTTATCACTTTTGAGTTAAGAATTTCCATAACCCATACTTCTCATATTTTTTTTCTCCAAACTTAGGAAGATGACAGATATTTTTCCCAGAAGCTGTAAGATTATAAGAGTAGAGATTTGGGACATCTTTAGTCGTCAGTGACCTGTGCAGTTGGATTGCTACTCTAAACAGGAAAGCACAAACATTGCTTGATGAAATTGCTTCCTTGCCTTGGCCTGGATGAAAAGCAGCAAGTTTGGAAGCTTACAGATCCCATGTGCAAAATAAAGTTGTTCAGCCTCAGAGATGGGTTTGCTTTAGATGAACTATTCTTAATATTTCCTTTGTGTTGTATAAATTCACAGGAATGTTATTAATTGAATGGAGCTGATGGTTTCTGAAAAAAATCAGCAGTAATAAATATGGCCCAGAGCTAAATTAAGACATCCTCTCACTACTTCGAGCGTAGCATTTTTTCCGAACAGCTGGTTTCTGTTAATAGGCACATCCTTCCTGCAGAGCAGGCGAATCTGCAATCCCCATCACACTTGCTGTGTAACTGCCCCAGAGCACATAATCACTGAGCACATCCCCGTTGCTTTACAAGAATTTTTTTCCCCTTTCGAAGTTGCACTTTGGGGAGACAGACCATCTATTTTGTACTCCAGTCCCATGCTTTCCTTTAATTACCGCGCCTGATATTTATGGTGAGGAAAGAAGATAAAGCTAAAGGTGTACAATTGCCTATTTAAAATATTCGCACACACAAATCTTCAGAATGTGTAAAGTTCTTTGAGTTGCTGGAGAAACATATTTCATATTACAGAAGCATCTCTTGTGCACAATTATGAAATTCAAGAAAACAGGTTATGATCGTGGAATAATCAGAATCTGACAAGCTCAGAAGTGCCTTGGGGGGAGATGCCTATCTTAGCACCGCGGCACTGGTTCACTGCCATTGCAAGTCATGGAGAGGCCCATCATTTGTTTAAGAGGAAGCTCAATTTGAGTTCATACATTCAAAATGCATACTTCTTTAGAAAGAGGATGAGGAGACTATCTTTGACATATAGAAAAAAAGCTCATTGAAATAGAAGATGAAAGTGAACTCTTGGTTAAGTGCAAAATAAGGGACTAGAGAGATGGCTCAGTGGTTGAGCATTGACTGCTCTTACAGAGGATCTGGATTCGATTCCCAGCACCCACACTGCAGCTAAAAACTGTCCATAACTCCAGTTCCAGGGGAATTATATGCCTCTTCTGACATCTGTGGTCATTGCACAACACAAGGGTGCATTGACATATATGCGGGCAATACACTCATACACATAAAATAAAAATAATAAAGTATTTT
>NW_008357032.1:731923-766103 GCF_000622305.1 Nannospalax galili | reverse complement strand
ATGGAAGAATTTTTTCATTGAAGCAAAAAGATTTTAAACTATTTTAACCTCTCACTACATTTCAAAATTTTTAAGGATTTATTTTATTATTTTTAAATTGTGTATATTTGCGTGGATATGTGTATCGATATGTGCATGTGAGTGCAGGTGTCCATGGCAGCCGAAAGAGGGCGTCAGAGCCCCTGGAGCTGCAGTTACATGCAGTTGTGAGCCACACAACGTGGGTATACAGTAATCCAACTTCAGTCCTCTTCAAGAGCAATAAGCACTGGAACCCCGTGAGTCACCTCTTCAGCCTTTACTGTACTTCAATTTTAAAGGCAATACATTTGCCATACATAAAGCAGAAACTGCAAAGTAAGTAAAAGAGTGCCAGCATTCAAGAGAACAACAATGAATCAAATACTCAACCTTTCAATTAAAAGGTTAAAGTTATTTATAATATAGCAAGATATTCTTTTAAACCTGAGATTTAATAAAACCTGTGACTGACATGAATAATAAGTAAATTGCTCCAACATCAATAGACTATAAATTCTCATTCTTCTTCAATTTGTTGAGTAGAAGAAATTTAATGTCAAGAACATTCAACAGCATGTGGCTTGAGGAAATAGACATCCTCCACCATTTTCCTCTCCAATTTACAGAATAATTTCATAAAATTTAAAACTCAAAAGGCTTCATAGATGAATTCCACCAAAAACAGAACAAATCTTTGGCATTTTGAAAAAAAAACTCAAAAATTTATGAACTTTCATTAAGATTTTAAAGAAAGACATTATAGCAATTAGGCATTTGGGGTTTGAGGTACCGTATCTGTTTAGCATGCACAAACCACTGACTTCAATCCCTAGCACTACAATAAGGGGGGAGAGTATTTTTAAACTGAGGATATAAACAGCACCATGACATCAAAGACATTAGAAGATTACCATGTAAAGTATGGACAGTAATTTGGAAGTCTGGATGAATTGAGGGAGAGTCTAAGATAATGTGATTTACAAATCCTGGCACAAATGTGGATGGAGAATCTGAACAATTCGTTATCTACTGGTGACAGTGAATCCATAATTATAAAATGTCCACAAAGAAAAGTCTATGATATGCCTCTGGCCTCTGTCTATTCCACTCTTAAGGTCCATAGCTTTGCTCCTGGTATTCTCTGTTGGGCTGGTTTGGTGGACATGAATTCCTTCACCCTGTTTATAATCATGGGAAGTTTTTCTTTCTCCTTCAACTGTGGTACATAGTTTTGCTGGGTAACATCGTCTAGGTTGGCATTTGTGATTATTTAGAACTTGGAGCACATTGCTCTAGGCTCTTCTGACTGCTATTCTCGTGTACTTCCTTTATCTGGAACTTGTAGTTTTTCTCTTACAGCTTTCAAAACCCTTTCTTTGTTCTGTGTATTTAGTTTTTTTTTACTGTGATATGCCATGGAGAGTTTCTGTTCTATTTGCTCTGTGTGTTTCTTGTATCTGTATGGGTATGTCTGTCTTTAATTTACAGAAGTTTTCTTCTATAATCCTGTTGAAGATCTGGCCCATGCCATTGACTTGAGATTCTTCTCCTGCCTCTATGCCTATAATTCATAGACTGGGTCTTTCTGTGGTGTTCCACCACTCCTGAATATTCCTTTCATGTGTTTATTTTTAAAATTTTTCATATTGTTTGCCCGAATGGTCCAGTTCCTCGACTTCAACTTCAAGTCCTGATATTCTGTCTTCTATTTTCTCCATCCTTCTGGTAATAATTTCCCCCTGGATTTTCTAATTGGGAAAGCAGAAAGGGACCATGGAGGAGGAGCTCAAGAAACAGGGATGGTAGGTCACAGGCACTATGAAGAAGGAAATGGGAAAAATGAGGGGTACTTTAAATGGAAGAGGGAGGAGTATTATACAGGGAAAGAGCGAGGAAAGAAAGATAACAGTAAGGGCATCTGAAAAACCATAGGGAAAAATATTATTTCATAAGCCTACTTAAAAGTACACGTATAATATATATGTAAGGGTGTCTGTATAGCTGAAGGTTCTCTAACAAAAAACCAGTGCAAGGCAAAGGAAGCTTCCCTTTGAATTGTTGGTCAGGGTAGTCCAAGAGACTTCCAAAATAATACAGGCCATTGCCATAGCCCTTGGTGCCTCCCAGAACATGAAGGTAACATCCTATTGCTGAAGACATCACATACTTTAACATGGGACTTGGAGCAACTGAATTGGAACTGACTGACCTGGAGAGCTCCTTCATGAAGATTAGCTCTCACAATGTCAGAAGGAGCTACGAAGCTGCCAGAGAAAACCAGTCAATGATCCTACTCGTCTGCAGTGTTTACAAACCACAACAATGACCAGCAGAGAAAAATATCTCTATTGGTGCAATAGTCACACGTTTATCTTGGGAGTAAACAATATCTGTCTATTTGGACCTAAGACCCACTCAGTAAGAGAGAATCCATGCACAGTACTGTAAACATAACCACATACACATGAGTGGAGAGGACACAGGCCCCAGAGAGAACCCTCTGCTGCCACTTGCCTTGACCAATGTCATTTCTCACTATACACTAAATACTTATATTCACAGGCAAGAGCATCTCCTGCCACTCACCAAAGAAGCTTCTTTTTCAGAAAATGGATACTATTACAGAGATGTACAACTAATCAAAATACACAGAATGAGTGATTGTGGGATGCCCAGACTTAACTGATACATGTACAGTACAACTCCTACACTGAATGTTCAGGAAACATCATGGAAGAGGGGACAGAGGATGTAAAGATTGTAAGAAGCAGAAGAACAGGACACCTACTGCTAGATAACAGTTTCTAGACATGAAAGGGAAAATATACCCGTGAAATTTCCACAGTATGGTAACCTATCAAGACCACACCAGTTGACATGCTAATGAAGATGGAAGAAATTCCACAGGGTCCCACCTCTAGATGAAGAGCTGCAGGCACCAATGAGGAAGGGAGAATCAGTTTGCTCCAAGAATGAGCTCAGGGATAGGTTATCTAATTCAAAATGGTCAGCCTTAAACACATGTACACACGAGCACCACTTTATGGACTCAGCGCATTATAGCTGTATATTTGTAAATGTTTATATGTACATGTGACAATAGCAGTCAAAGAAGAAGACAAGAAATTGAGAGGGTGTGGGGGGCATGGGAGGAGTTGGAGGGGTCTGAGGGATGGAAATGATGCAAACACAATACTCATGTACAAAATTCTCAAAAAATAAAATAATTATTAAATAGAAAAGAAAACTCTGGGTAAGGTTGGTTTCACCAGTGAGTAATAACAGCCTTTAGGTAGAAATAAATCAGCATGGCCCAGCAGAACAAAGGCAGGAAACTCCTCAACTTAGACATTTGGCAGCCTGAACATCAGAAGTACTATAAACTCAGACAAGAATCATAAGCAAAATACTCCAATTCCAACCATATAAAAGTCATGTAGATGGCTAAGATTGAAAGTACTCCAGGAATACAATGGAGTTTCTTTTCTCAAGATATTCAGTTTTAGATGCTAGGGAGATGGCTTAGTGGATGAAGCACTCACCATGCAAGCGTGAGGATCTGACTTCAGGTCCTCAGAACCCAAGTAAAGCCAAATGCAGTAGCATACATCTGTAATCAGAGTGCTCCTATGGTGAGACGGGAGATGGAAATAGGAGAACCCCTAAAGCTCTCAGTCCTGTTAGCCTGGCTTGCACAGCCACAAACAGCTAGAGACCCTGCTGCAAACAAAGCGGGAGGTGAGGGCCAGCACCAAGGTTGTCCTCTGACCTCCACGTGTGCACCATGGCACTCACGACTGCAATCACACAATCGATTGAACACACTCCCAGAAAAGTTGAAAAGAGTAAACAACTCAGTGTAATTTTCCCTATTAAAGGCATAAAGAAGAAAATCACTATCTCAATAGATACAGAAAAGTACTTGATAAATTTCAAATCCATTATTGCTACAAAACCTTAGCACATTTCAAAAGGAAATTTCCTTGCATATAAATCAGTTCCTGGTCAGTCTTGCCTAGATCATTACAAAAAAGTGGTAAAACTTCATTATGTAGCATTTATAAGATAGCATCATTCCAAATAGATAGACCAAGTTCTTACCCAAAACACTAACAAACTATATGAAATAATAAGAATTAGTCTCATGAAAAGTCATCCAACAGAGAATGGAAAAAATTATTATGGAATAGGAGTTATTTCCAAGACATATAGTCAACAAAAATTTATATACATACATATATATGTATATCTTAACAAGTAAAAGAAAACCAACATTTTTAAAAGTAGAAATTTTCCAAAATACTAGCTCTTTGTAAAACCTTAGACAGTGCTCAGAAATGTTTACACCTTCACTTTTGTTGCACATGTATATTTTTCACACTGTACTTTGTCTTTCACGCGAGCTGATCAGAACATTCCCTGTGCAGCCCAGCCCTGTACTTCGCATCTTATGGAACACTTTTGGAGAAAAACCAGAACTCACAGACCTAACCATGAATAATTCATATACTACAACTTAAACTGACCTGCACTGTCTCTCAGTGATTTTTTTTTTTTCTGTTCAGCCTTCATTGATTTTAGGGAGAAAACTGAGGCCACATACACGCTCCTCCTTACATTCAGGAATCAATGTCCCTGTGTTTATATAACTTCCAGACTCAGTGAAAGAACAGAACTAATTGTAAGCATAGGCTTTCAGGAGTAAAGAGAACAGAACTTTGGAGGTCACTGAGTCGAGGTCCTCAATCAGAGGTTAAGAACCCCCAAGGACCAGAGGTATCCATCCCATCATCCTCTTCATCCATTCTTTGCCTAAATAAAGAAAAACAGCTGCTATTTATTAAACTTATTGATGAAGTTCTTATTAAACTTCATCAAACATTCCTTCCCTCTTTCATGTATTTAATGTATTCCTTTGAACTGGAGACATCTGACCAACCCATATGCTGCTGTATCAATCAGAAAGGCACTAAAATATAAGAAAGGTGAAATGTGAACAGAAAATACAGGGTTTGCTATTCTCATTTTACTAACAGTCTGAAATTAAGGGGACTCTTGAGCTCAAGGATGACATGACTAGCTTGTCTCCAACTCTCTAGTCTTTTGCTCATAACTGAGAGAGAATGGTGGTCTTAGCTTGGCCATTACAGTTAGTTAAGACAGGAAGAAAGCATTTAAAATCAAAGTCACACCTTTTATATGAATACAGCTTCCCCGTAAGCCCTACTCCCTCACCTATTACCTATTGTAGGACGGACATCTATCATAGGACGCTCCTTCCATGCAAGGAGGCTGGTGACAGCAGCTCATTTAATAAAATTTGCTGCATTCAACAAAATTAGATTTTTTCAGTGGGAATAAAAAGAGTGTCTGATGGTGTACTGCCAAATTCTATCCTGGGAGACCGGCACACACTCTCTCAGTTCCCAGGCCCATGCTGTCCTAATGCCTGACTGACAAAACAGACACCATGCATTCCATTTCGGTTTTTGTATAAGGTTTATGATGTCAGAAAGAGAGTTACTTACAAAGGCATACATTCATGGGCTCTTTCCCCTAGATCTCAACTGAGCTTTTTGAGATCCACCACCGTCAGCACCCTGCTAGTGCCGCATCAGCACCCCATCAAGATAGCCCCCCCCCTCCTGCACCACTTCCCGGCTTCATCAGCATTTGTCCTTAAACCATCCCCCTCATACAACTGAAACTGACCAACTGGGTGGGAGGGTGACTGTTCCCACTCTGTCTATGGGATCTCTTAGAGTTCAGTGCTTGTTCTCTCAAAGGACCTGCCTGTCCAACATTCCACCCCTTCCTCGGGCTCTCACAATCTGTACGCCCATCTTCTGCAAGAATCCCTGAACCTTAGACAGGGTGACAGATGCAGGATGATCTTTCTTTTATTGTGGGGAGATATTGAATTCCTGGGCCTCCCCCATCATCCCTTTTCAACACATGGCTCCTGATCCATCTCAGAGGTGTCCCTCCTACTATAAAGACCAATGGAAAAAAGCACGCACATCTAAACAAACATGGGTGTAAATACAAATGCCTAAAAGACATTTTAGCAGGTGCATCATATTTATTGAACAAAATACCTGCAGCAGCTTCCCCACTGGGGCCTATAACCTTCCCTGACACAGGGGGTTGGCCTGGTCTATGGCACCAGATATGTGTTCCTCCCCCCCAGGAGTGGGCTTTATCCAATTAGATATGTATTGGCTGTATGTATGTTAGTTGAGCTATTATTGCATCAGCAGGCATTGGTCGGCATGTCAATAGAGTACAGCAAGTAGGGTCCGTCACTGAGCAGAATTATAGGGGATCCTTCTCCCCCAACCATCTACACAGTACCTTCTGGCACTATGAAAGCCACCCACCCAAGGATATGGAGTTTTCAGCTTAGTCTCAGCTCCATCTGTCCTCCAGTGCTCACATCATGCAGTGCCTTCAGCAACATGACCTTACCGACCTTTCTAGTGTACGACTGACATTAGTGGCAATAGCCTTGGTTAATTTGAGGACCTCTAGGATCTCTCTGACCAACAGCTCACAGGGGAACAACCCATCCCTGGTACTATAATTCTTACTTAACAATTGCACAGTTTGGGAGCCTTTGTTCTTATTTTTATATAGGATTAGGCTGTTGTAGACTTTCCTCAACCATTCTGATGGGTATCATTTGGGTCTTACCCAACCATAAAGCTCCCAAGAATCTTACAGCTATAGCTGGCCTTTGTTTGTTCAGGTGTACTTGATGTTTCTGAAATGGGCTTCACCTCCCTAAAACACCCAGAGGTTAACTTTTTATATATATAAGCATATATATGTATATGTATATATATTTTATATATATATTGACAATTTTTGTCTATAATATATATATTAAATCAAACATAGACAAGGTCTAACATAGCAAGGAAAGACCCATTTCCTTTTGCTATTTATATTAATTGTTTTCTCTGTTGAGTACCACAGCATGGACAAGAGGCATTAACTTGGTTAGTTCTTTACTATCTTTAGTTATCTCTTTGGAGTCATTCCATATTTGGGGGATTTTGCATGGAACTTCTCTGCATCTTTTTATCCTTGATGAACTCATGGGTGCTGGCTCAAGTTGACTGACCCTGCAGTGGGCTAAGGAGGCAGAGGGTCCCTCTTGCCCCTGCTGTACCTGTTGGTTCCCCAAGTCAGGCAGGCCCTGGGTCTGTCTCCTGGCAATAGCTGCCATCTCTCCATTGACCATAGCTGGCTGCTGGGGAAGGCCTTGGTGGGAAAAACTGCCTCCACCCCTAATGTAGCCTTTCTCAGGAGAGAAATGTACCTGGTTTAATCTTTGTGGATCCTTAACCACCCCTGAGACAGTTTTTATTCTTTGTATATCTTTTATGAACTGCTCCTTAGTTTTAAAACCTTCCAGAAACTCCTTAGTACAGAATTTTTTTTTTGTCAATCTTTTTCTTTAGGACCTTGGGCTCTGTATGAAGCTTGCTTGCCACATCTGTCTTCCAGTAACCCAAACGTACCTCTATTTCTGCCTTGCCTTCTTTATGCCTCTTGTAGGTTGGTGTACCCTATTACAGCCAGGTTGTACACACTGATTTGAGTCACTTAGATCTGCCAAAGCCTCCCTTACTTTACAAAGATCCTTCCCCATTACAGGACTTAGTAAAACCATTAAAGCTCCATACCATTCTCGAGGTCCCTGTTGAATTAATTTATATATCCCTGGTAAACACAGTCCTATCTGGCCCAGCAAACTTGGCATCATATATTGCTTTCCCTGTACTTAGTTCTCTCAGTAACGCCTGTCTCTCTTCTATGGTCCTCCAGCCCCTGCTAATCCTGGAAATCTCCATTCGTGATGACCAAGTATCTTTAATACCTTGCACAAGCCATTTCTTTAGGGATTGCTTTCCCCTGTATTGGCCTAGGTTAAACAGCCTATGACTCAAGGATGGATGAGTCATTATATAACTCAGCTGTGATGCTTTTGAAGGACTGAAATTAATGTCATTTTCTCCCATGTTCCATATCCTCAGGAGCCACGTGGTGAGGCGAACCTTTATTGCTTGTTTTAAATTTTTCCCTAGCTCCAACAGCTCCAGTGTGGAGTAATTTCTGCTGGCTACAGTGCTGTTGGGGCTTTTATCAGCACGTAACCCATGTGACTACTGCTAACCCCATTAAGCTCCTGAGGATGTCCATGCTTTCCCCGCCCCCAACTTTAATTGGCCTTTCTCCCTATCAGAGATATCCTCATTGCTCTTCCCAAACTCCTGCAGTTTGTCGTATCCTGTGTATGGAACTATGTCAATTTGTAATACCAGCATCTCTCCTGGGAGACCCGCACACACTCTCTTGGCTCCCAGGCCCAAACTTTCCTAATACCCAACCAACAAAACAGACACCATGCAATCGATTTGGGTTTTTGTATAAAGTTTATGATGTCCAAAAAAGTTACTCACAAAGGCATACATTCGTGGGCTCTTTCCTCTACGTCTCACCTGAGCTTTTTGAGATCCGCCACTGCCAGCACCTCACCAGCACCACTCCTACACCCAGCCAAGATGGCAAGGTTCCCAGCTTCCTCGGTGTCTGTCCTTAGACCCGCCCCTTCATGCAATTGAAGCTGACTGATTGGACCAGAGGGGTGACTGTCTCCCCCTCAGTCTACAGGGTCTCTTAGGATTCAGCGCTAGTTCTCTTGAAGGACAACAGATGGGTTGGTAACCAACAGTAGCATCTGGTAACCCAGTACCATATCACAGAATTCACACTGCTCCTGAGAAATTGGTCCCTCGTATCACTCCCTCATTCACTCACTATCCACCGCATCCCAGCCAACCAGCCCCTTGTGGGGGTCCATGAATAAATCAAACTTTGTTCCTCACAGGCTTCAGACTTTCAGTATGCTGCTTCTTCTCTACCTAACCCACGACTCCAGCTCATCTCTATTCTCTTTAGACCCTCAAGCCTCAGCTGAAGCAGCACCATCTTGGAGATGCGTTCCCAATCCCTGACAGTGCCATGTAAGGATCCTCTCTGTTATTCTTCATCAACAAGTAGAGATCCTTTCCTTAACAATCATCACAGTTCAAAACTTAACTCGGATATTTTTACAATGTTCCTTTCTTGGATCTTCTCTTCTATTGTGTTGGTATTATTAAACATTCATTCTTCTGTTCTACAGGCGTTCACTGAGCAATGGCTCTGGGCCCAGAACTATCGTAGGTGCTGAGGGCACCAGTGAATGAAATAAAATACCCTGATTTTAGAGGGGTCTGTACCTCGTTTTCAATTGTATCTCTAGAATCTATCACAGTGTCTAATGCTCAATGAATATTTATTGAATAGTAAATGATACTACTCGCTAAACATCACATATGCACTGAAGCAACATTTTAAGTAACCAGTGTGTATTAGTCACTTTTCTGTTGCTGTGATAGAAACACTGACCCAATCAATCTATAGAAGGAAGAGTTTATTTGAGCTTACAGTTCCAAGGGAATAACAGTCTGTCATGGCAGGGTGGCATGGTGGCTGGAGGGGGCTGGAGCAGGAGCAGCAGAAGCTAAGCTCTCACATCATCACACAGGCACAGGAAGCAAGAGGGCGATTGGAGATCTGGCAAGGCTTAAGAACTCTCCAAGCCCACCCCCAGTGACGTGCTTCCTCCAGGATAGCCACACCTTCTAAAACTTCCCAAAACAGTGCCGTCATTTGGGGACAAAATATCCAAACACTTGGAGCCTATGGGGGACATTTTCGCTCAAACCACCACACAGTGTGACTTTTAATATGAAGTTAGAGCAGTAAAAATAAGCCAAAATCATTTTTTTCTACCTAGAATTAAAATGAGAACTGCATAAATTGTTCACTGAGGCAAAGTGGAATAACTTGATTCGAAACAAACTCTAAGTAATTGGATCAACTTAGAAATTATTTTTTTTAAATATTTAGGCAAGTGGCTTGATGAGGAAGAATTGGTGGATGCTAAGATTCTATGATAATTTTTCATGGAACCAAAACGACAAGGAAAGAAGGAAGATGTCATGGAAACAAGAAAATCTCAGTGTCACAGGTAGAATCAAGAGACACTATCAGAGCAGGTTTCATCACTTAACCACTATGATTTTAACCAATTTGGAGGAAGAAGATATGGGTCACATATAACCCAGTTTTGTCTAGTAGGGAAATGTTCGACCTCTATGAGAGCCATCGAGGAAACCACTGACAAAACTATGCTTGTTGGTGACATCTGTTGGCCCAGAAAGATGAGAACATACACATTCTTCTTTACAATGTTTAAAGATAATGCAGCATTCCCTCAATAAAGGAGAGTTGTGAGGTTGATGTGGTTGAAACTGCTCACAATTACGCTTCAATTTCACAAGTAATTATGTCTTTATCTTTTATTTTTATTTATGTTTTCCTCCAATTTGGTCAACTAAGTTACCACCCAAAATAGAGTGTAAACTTTCTTAGTCTTCACTGCAGTAAACACTCTTATATTCATGTGAACAATTAATTACATTTACCAAATACACGAAAAGTCTTAAGATTATTTAGTTTAATAAAACTGAAAGAACTTTTTATGAACTTTCTTAGTTTTTACCAAATACATGGAAAATCACAAGATTATTCAGTTTAATAAAACTGGAAGACATTTTTGGGCAGGGTAGCATTTTGTACTTTTGTTCATGGTACTTGGTTGTGAGTCATTAATTAACTGAAGAGATGATAAGAATCAAAGCTTTCTTGAAGTCACAGAAAAATACCTTCTTTCGATTCATATAACTTTTCCCACCACAACTGCTTTCATAGACTCTATGTGCTTTTATTATTTTAATTTTTTATTGATTTTTTTGTATTTCACACAAAACATTTTTATTTTGGTATTTTTGAGACAGGATCTCCCTGCAGGCACAGCTGGCCTATATTCACTATGGAGACCAGGCTGGCCTCGAACTCGCAGAGATCCACCTGCCTCTACCTCCCTAGTGCTTGGATTAAAGGCATGAGACACCACACCTGGCCACACAAAACATCTTTAGTCCCCCTCTTATACCTCCCCCAAATTCATATATTCTGTCATTTGTGTTAAGGTATGTCATGATAGCATGACAAGTTAGTGTCCCCAAATGTCCCTCAGTGCAAGTTCATCCACTGAGGTCTAGGAAGCCTATCTAGAGGCCTTCCCTTTAAGAAGATCAGCACTTCCTCACCCAGCCGGAATCAGCTGCCAACAATCCTTTGACTAAGATTGGGGCCTGCTGTTCATTTCCACAGTTCTGTGCTGGATTTTTGTCTGCTTGAGTTTGTATGGGTCTTGTGCATGCTGACACCATTGCTGTAGGTTTGTATGAGAAGGGTCCCAGAAACCTGGAGGACTCTATCTGCATATGGTCATGCACCTCCTCCCTGACTCTTACAATCTTTCCACCCCCTCTCAGCAATGGTCCCTGAATCCTGAGTGGGTGAATTTTAACATAGAAATCCTGTCCAAGGACCCACGCTCTGTAGAGTTATTCTCTATGTTTTGGCCATTTGTGACCCTTTGTGTTCCTGGCCCTCTGTTGCATGAGGGAGCTTCATTGATGAGAATTGAAAGATGAATTAGTGTTCTCTTCATCCTTTTTTTCTATGTTCCATGAGCCTTAGGTGTAGAGGTTGCATTGTAGATGTGCCACTTATGCTTGGGCAAGTCACAGACTTGCAAGTCACACACATCTCCATGTGACAAATTGTGGAACTCTGTAATAATCTCTGTTGAAAAAGAAGCTTCTTTGGCAGGTGGTAACTGGGATACTTGTCTGTAAGTTTAAGATCCATATTTTGTACATAGTAAGAAATTACATTTGTCTAGGGATGTGAGAGCCTTCGAATTTTCTCTGAGATCTATGACCTCTCCAGCTATGTGTATTTGACTGGCTTTACAGTACCACACATGAGTTTCCTCCTACTGAATGAGCTTTAGTTCAATTAGGTAGCTGTTGATTACCCTCAAAATAAAAGTGCCATTACTGACCCAATCTAGGGTGTTGTGCCAGTCACTGGTGTGGTTTTAGGCCTTGAAGCTAAGGTTGGAACATCGATTGATGCTCTCCCTTAGCAGCTCGCATGGTGCTCTCCAAAGCTATGAGAGCTAGCCTTCAGGTGAGGTGCTTTCCAGGTCGGCTCCAGCTCCATTGCTCCAAATCCTGTGTCCAAAGTATGTCTTATCTTCAGTAATAGGGTCTTACTATCACGTTCCGGGAGGCAATCAAGGGCTTTCATTTTTATGAAATTACTTTTTGTTTTTATTTTATGTGTATGAGTATATTGGTTGCATACATGTAAGTGCACCCATGTTGTGCAGTGCCCATGGAGGGTGTCAGATCCCCTGAAACTGGAGTTACAGATGGTTGTTAGCTGCCATGTGGGTGCTGGGATTCTAACCTAGGTCCTCTGCACAAGCAGCCAGTGCTCTCAACCCCTGAGGCATCTCTCCAGCCCCTACACAATTATTCTTGATGACAATAATTTTCTTATGGGACTATCTCTCATTGAAGTTTATGCTGAGCACATCTTGTATACTTAGTTCTTCAAGAGCAGTGCAGTTTCTAGTCACTTGTCCATCAACAGAGTTGTCAGTAATCACATATGAACTCATTCTTAAAAAACAAAAACCAGACAATTGGAACTTTAAAGGTATTCACATTCTTGGTCACAGAAATTCTTGCTTGTAGAAGTTTACATACATATATACACTACATAATGTGACCTTAGAAATGTGCTTAGGTTGATGGGAAGGCTCAACTGGTAAGACACCTGCCACCATGTAAGACAATGTGAATTTAATATGCATGCCCTGGCATGTGTGCATGCACACACACACAAATGCACACACATTTGCATCATGCACATACACAAAAATAAATAAAATGCAACTTAAAATTAAGAAAAATAAAAAGTTAATGTGTTCATGATAAAGGTTCCAAAAAATATGTTTTCACCATGAATGACTCAGTCAGATCTGTCTCCACAAGTCTTGTGCTTTTTAGAAAAAGGAATGCTAGGTGTTGCGGAGCACTTGGGAGGCCTAGGCAGGAGGAGTTCAAGGGCAAGGCCAGCCTATGCTACCTAATGAGAGCTTGTCTTGGAAAAGTCAAAGGATAGAAAGGAAGAGGTGCCCGAAATGGCAGAAATACCACGCACCAATTCCACTGAGTGCAAAACTCCTGCCACATATGCTGAACCTTAAGGGGGAGTCTGATTCACTTTCTCTGATAAAGACATGTGAATGATGTGGCAGGGCTCTTTGAGATAAAATATGATCTTTTCCCCAGAAATACATTCACAGGTTTCATTAATATTAGAGAGTAATGTACACACATGACTAATTTTCTTTGTCCCCCAGAGAAAAGCAGAAAAATAGTTATCTTCTTTCCTATCCAAGTACATGTGGATGTTTAGGTGGACACATAGATGATCATGAAATACACATTTATGCATTTCAGAGACTCCTGGTGGGATTTTCCTGCCTGCCATTTAATTCTGTGACTGCCCTTTGCTTTCCATCCTTAATGCTGCTCCTTTGCTATGGAAGACACTTTGCTAATTGTGTGTGTTCACTGATAGCCTGTTCCCTGAGCGCCAATGCTAACCTGCTGGCAGGAAGCCCAGATCACTAGACACAGTGACTGCATGGAGCCGAGTGAGACTCCTGCTGAGGCATTATTGAGGGGGAAGCATTTCAAGCAGATGGTATGAATTTTGAAGATTCTCTTCTCCCAGATATTTGGCTTCACGCACCTCGTTGAGCAAAGGTGACCAGTAGTATCAGCTGTACATGATGATATACATATAAACCCTGCACTCAGGAGGCTGAAGCAGGAAGATTGCATTGAGTTTGAGACCAGTGTGAGCGACACAGAATGTTCCGAGTTAGCCTAGTTACCGATATCTTGTCTCAAATAAATAAGAAATGAAACAAATCAAGAAACGCCAATGTAATATTCCCTTTTGACTCAGTTCACCTCCCCATGGCTTGTGCACTCCGAGAACCACAGGCTCAGTATGAGCACAGGAAAAGGACTTTTTATTTTTAACAGAAAAAGAACTATAAATAGGGGCCTTATAGAACTTACTGTGTTTGGATAGATAAAGGAAATCAGCCTGAAAGGTTTGCGAGTGCTTCCTTCCTTTTAAGAGCACTTGCCATTTCTTAGCATAATTTGTGAATGCGCAGGTGTGTACAAGAGAATTGAAGATTCAGAACTCCGGAATCTTTCTCCATAACGTATAAGAAATGAACAAATAATAAACAAAATTCATTGTGACAGCATATGATGTCCCTTCTCCTGATGAACTTCATCATAAATATGTAAATAAAGATCTTCACTACGGAGCATGATCTTCCATGCAAATAACTGTAATATTCTACAACCTTAAAATCAGAAAATTCTTCATAACATGTAACTTGAAACGGTTAATAGTTCAGCCCTAAGAAAGCCAAAGAAACAACTTTATAAATACTTCACGTGCTAGAAGGCCAAGGAAATGTATCTTTATGGATTTTGCTTTTTGAGACAGGGTTTTGCTCTAGAGCTCCAGCCGCCTCTCGAGCACTGGGATTCTTGTTTCATTCACACGTTTCTATTCCTTTATTCAAATTCCTTCTGACAACATCCATAGCACAAATGGACACGTGTGATCCTCCATGTTCTCCAAACCTAAGCAGCATTTTTCCACACTGAGCACATTGTACCTGTAAGTCTGCTGGAATCTCTCTCATCTCTTTGCCCTTTCAGCTTCTTAAGAGAGCAGTTGTTGCTGGAGAGGAAACAGCATCTCTTTAAGGCTCTAACATTCCAAGTAGCTGACGGTATAACACTGAATTCTCTGTTCTCACTACCTGCTTCCTACATTGTCTTTTTCTTCATTATCTTCAAAATCCAACCTCCACTCAGTCTCACAGCACCTAGCTACACCCACAGCATGCACCTTGCTGTCTCTCCAGTGCTGTATTTTAATCAGCTCCTGTCATCCCAAATTAACCCTCTCTCCTGACCTTCTCAGTCGTAACCTTTCTTTGGTGTCTTGAATATGCACTCACATGGTCTGTCCAATGACTCTTCTCAGTTACTGTGCAGCTCAGCTCCTGTGTTTGGTATGGCCCATTATTGCCCAGTGTAAGCTGCAGTCACAGACATCCCATCCCCTCTGAAACCTCAGTCTAAGCATCCTTCTCTTCGATCAGCACTTTGTATTTCCATGTCGCTCCCCCTCTCTTCTCTGCAGTCTCTTCCCCTGCCCCCCTCACCCTACCTCCCTTCCAGCACAGCCTGAATTCCATATCCAATGGTCCATCAACACTCTCACAACCCATGTAGACTCCCTCAACACATCCGCACCCCTCGTGGACACTCTCAGTTTTTACTTATATTTCCTTTACTCTTGTTATTTGTCTATAAATCAAACAACATCATCATTTCCACTGCCAAGATTCAAAATATAAAACCTGAACATTAATTAAGAGATAAAGGAGGTAGATCCCTGTATTTCATTTTAAATTCGTAGCTATCAAGATCAATTGGGAATTCCCCTTACCTGGATACTTCATATTATACTAATAAATTTCCAGCACATTTATAATAATGTATACTAGGTCATAAAGCAAGTCTCGAGTAAGCCAGTTATTTTACCCCAAAACAATTAAAATATAAATTATAAAAAATAAAGCATATCAAACTTAAAAATAGAATTCTGGGGCTCAGTGAGATGGCTCAACTGGTAAAGATGCTTGCTATCCAGTCTGAGGACCTGGATTCAATCCCTGGGACTCACATGATAGAGGAGAGAATCAGCTCCTACAGGTTGTCCTTAGACCTCCGCATGTGTACGATGACATACGCACACCCAAACACAAATTAAAAAATAGTAAAAATTCTTAAAAATATATAGTTCTGCTGGATGTGACAGCACAGGCCTTTAACTCCAACACTCAAGAAGCAGAAGCAGATGGATCCTCTGCCTACTTAGAGAGTTCCAGGTCAGTTGTGACTTCAGGGATATATATGTATATATCGTATATATAATATTTGAAATATTGTACTTCATATTTCTGAAGGCACAATGAAAATGGCACTTAAAGACTGGGGAGATGACTCAGCGATTAAGAGCACTGCCTGTTCTTGCAGAAGACCTGAGTTCAAATCCAGTACCCACATGGCAGCTAACAACTCCCTGGAACTCTAGTTCCAGGGGATCTGACACCTTCTTCTGTCTTTCTCGGGAATTGTACAACATGGGTGGGTGCACTTACATACATGTAGGCATAACACTCATATACATATAAAAATAAATAAATAATTTTTTAAGAAAGTGACATTTAAAGAGAACTTTGTAGTTTAGTTGCTTATATTAATAAGTAGGCAACGAAATTACCAAATAGGAGAAAACAACCAATACAAATCCAGAAATTAAAGTCAGAGAAAAGAAAGATTCAAATAAATGATGCCGAAATCTGTTCTTTAAGACATTAATGACAAATATTATGCAGGTTTCTGCAAAAGAAAAACAGAAGTAAGTAAATTCTCTAGTCAAAGGGGAATGAAACTCTGGATCTGGCACCGGTTACTAGCAAGACAGGAGCTCAGATTCTGATGCGTGGTTGTGGAGTTCAAATTCTGAAGCTCAATCCACTCATTTCTGTGACTCCAGCTATAACTTACAAGCTAAGGGAGGATTGCATTGTTAAATTAACTAGAACTTAAGAGAACGGCCTCACTGTAGATGTATTTCTGGGGATTTTTTCTATGTTTTTCCCAAGGATGAGACACATCCATGGAAAATTGTTGTCTGAGCAGCTAAAACTTCAATATAAACACGTGCTCATTCTTGCTGGTGGAATCAAGGAGAGGCAAGCCCTTATGCCCAAAAGAAAGGACAGCTATCCAATAAGGCAGAGTTGAAAAGATGATCCCCTGTCTTATCTATTACTTCACACAAATATCCACCCAGTGCATGCAAGCCTTGGCAAGACCAAGACTAAAAGAGAAATAAAACTTAACTGCAGTCTGAACACTCATCAGAATGAAAAACGCAGCTTACAATATAAACCTGTGTGGCTTTCCTACTAAACCAAAAATACCAGCATTATCCATTAAAATTTTCCAATGTTGTCAGGCACTGCGGCACAGGCCCATAGTTCCCGCCCTAGGGAAGCTGAGACAGGAAAGTTGCCCCCTAGGATACGAAGCAAGACCCCCCACGTCAGAAATAATATACCCAACATAAACTCCAAAATTATCAAACATATAAATACATGTGTGCATGAGGCCTGCTCTCATGGAAGACATAGTCTAGAGAGCCAGTCAGTTCCAAATGCTATGTATATTAGAATTAAAATGCAAAAACCTCTAAGTGTGAGCCATGAGGTAAGGGGAAAACAATTGGCATGAAAGAAAAGATGGGAAATATTCATACACAAATAGAAACTATGAAAGGACTAAACCCTGAATTAAATACTCACTGTATACATTTTCACATCACCCAAAGGGATATGGATTCAGTGAAATTCCTACCAAAATTTTTATGGCATTTTTCAAAGAAATAGAAACTACAATCCTAAAATTTCTGTAGAACCACAAAAGACCCAATATCAAAATAATCATGAATAAAGAAAAACAGTGCCAGGGAGGGACCCATTATATATATATTATATATTACAAAGTTACTTATATAGATGGCAATATAGCACAAGGACAGATTTAGTAAACTAGCAGAAGCCAGATACATACGGTAACATCAAATACCAAAAGTGTTCACATATCTCAAAAGAGACGAGGAACAAAAGAGTAATTTTGATGTTTGGGTTTGGAGCCTTTAGAGGCCACGTCATCTTTCCAGCCCTAAAAGAGTCATTTTTAAAAAGGGAGAAGTGGCAAATGAGAAACAGAACTGTAGAACAAAGTTCAAGCACACCGAAACTTCCATTAGTTGTTCTTACCTTAGTATTTCTCTTAAAAGGCAGAGATTCAGAAAGACACTAGGAAAAACAATCACGTGAAGCCTGTAAGGGAAATATTTAATATGAAAACAGGAACATACTGTAAACAAGTATATGGTAAGGTATGTGACACACACTTGTGTAAACACAAGGCCAGAGTAGCTGCATCAGTAAAAACTGAAATGTTCTTCAATACAAAGGGCAAGACCAGGAACAAAGACATAGTAATCATAATGGTACAATTTACTAGAAAATCGCAATTGTAAATGAATGTTACTGACAAAGAACTCGAAAATTTAAGAAGGATTCAAATGAAGGAATTTAAAAGAGAAATGGGCATTTGTAGAGGCACAGAAAAGATAATCACTGTTCTCTCAGTAATTAACAAGAAAACACAAACATCAGTGAAGATTAAAAGATCTTAAATACTTGGATCTGACATTTATGGAATGCTGCATTCAAAACCTGCAACATGCATTCTTTTCCAGTGCCCATAGTACATATACTAAAACAACAAACAAGAACATTCATTCTAAATGAACTTCAGGCCTACATGATTTTTCGTCATTAATCTTATCAAACACCCAAAGTTTAAAATAACATAAAGGTTTTAAAAGATGAGGGACAGGTGATATGGTTCAATGGATAAATCTCTCGTTGGCACAAGCGTCAGAGCTGGAGCTGGATTCCAAGAACCCATGTACATACCAGGCTCCTGTGGAGGCCTCCTGCCATCCCAATCACTCTGGGGGCAGAGACATGGGATCCCTGGGCAGGCTGTGTAGATAGGTTAGCCAGAATTTTAACAAGCAAGAGACCCTGCCTTAGGAAAATTATCAAAGATGAGGAGTATGGACAGATATGTTTGATTGGTCTTTACAAAAGAAATGAACAAACAAACCCTCATAGGCAGACTTTTTAAGAGAACAAAGAGACTTCAGTCCTCAACACCATTTGTGACCCTAAAGCAACCAGAGGCGAAACCTACAGTGATGGTATGAAAAAGAGAAATTAAAAACTAGTCTCAGGGCCTGGGACATGGCTCAGTCAGTAAGGTCCCGATCATGGAGGCATGAAGGCCTGAGTTTGGTTCCCCAGCACCCACAAAAAGCCAAGCTTACAGCACATCAGTTACCCCAGCACTGGGAGGAGGAAGACAGGAGGATCTGAGGACTCACTGGTCAGGTCTGAAAAAAGAAGGTAAACAGCAATAGAGGAAGGTAGCCAGCATCAACAAACACACAGGCACACATGTACTACATACACAGAACGAGGGAGGGAGGGGGGGAGAAGGCCAACCTCAATCTTAAGCATGATGCAATATAACCAGAATATCAGAAAAATGGATTCAATACACAAAAACAAAACACAAAATATCAAAGTTTATTCTAAAGATTCTAAAAGGAAAATATATGATTACTTCATATTATAAAATTATTAGTGGTAAGAAACATTAGATGAAATCCAATTATTTGTTAGTTTTCTAATTATCAAAGTGATCATAGACAAAAAAATGCCTTAGCCACATAAAGATTATTTTCAAAATCTTGTGGCGAGTCTTATTTCTAATGGGGAAACATTAGAATTTGGCAGTAGTGCTTTTGATGCTTTTATATAAATTAGAAAAAGTGCATCTTTCCTTGGGAGTACATTTATTTATTAATATTGAATAAAGAATATAATTTATTCAATAATAACTACCACTAAAGTCATAAAATCATTCTGTATAAATGCAAACCAATTTCCTGAGCATAATAAATCAGAAGTTTATTCATAATGGAGATTCAAAGTCATTTATAAGTCCTCATTAAGTAAGTACACATCTTGCTTTCATAACAATAAAGTTCTTTCTTACTCTTTGGTACCTTATTGTCTCCTATAAATAACCATTGGATTGATAACTTTTCATGTAGCATTGTTTTTCTTTATATTTTCTTTTGTACTAATTAAAGTTTCTCTTGGACAATTTCCTACATCTACATAATGCATTCTGATCACCCTCACCCCCTCCCTCTTGGTCTTCCTTCCTCACCTGTCAAACCTTCCGAAATGATTCTACTAAATTGTTGCTTCAAAGATTTTATAGTCATTGTCATGAGATTCTGGAACTACTTAACATGAATATTATATATTTATAAACTATTTTTTAAGTTTCTTGTTTCGATTTTTTATATGTAATTTAATTGTTTTATTTTTTGAGAATTTCATACATGAATGGTGTTTTTGTCATGTCCACTTATCCTTCTCTCCTCCAATCCCTCTCTTCCTGTCTTCCCTCTCTTAGCAACCGTTGATTGTCTAGAAGTCGTTATGTAGGGGTGGGACCTTGTGAAACTTCCCTCATCCTGTGACTAATGCTAAATGGACTCAGTAGCGGGTTTTAATTTTTTTTTTGAAAGTCTTACAATGTCATTATAGGAAGATGTTGCTATAATTCCTGTGGGAGTGTAAACAAACCCAGGTACAACTGCAGTGAGTGTAACGGGCTTAAAGAATACTGGGTGAGAGTTTACTACAGGATTGTGGGTGCTCCCCTCCTAAGACCACACTGAAAAGTCTTTACTCAAGTATAGATAATGACTTTCCTATAGCTGCACAAAATGCTGAGAGGCCTTCCTCCAGCATTATATATCCCTAGCTACCCCCTACACCAAGCCACATGCAGTTAGGGGTGAATTGCCCATCACATTGATTGGGAGGTGTGGCTGGACTTTCAGGCGAGGTCCTGTGACTCTCTCTACCCCTCTCTTTCATGCTGGGCCATAAATTGTCAACAAGCCCAGTTGTGGCGATCTTAGGCAAGCTGCTTTGGCCAGGAAGATGGGAAGACAGCATCAGTTTGTCAGACAGTCCCATAAAACTGAGGATTTGAACTCAAGATCCTTCTGTTCTACTTGCCAAGTGCTGAGGCTACAGATGAGCAGCACCAATCCTGGAGATGGCTTGTATTCATTTATTTTTGGTGGTTATAGGAATTCACTTCAGGACTTCAAACATGGTAGGCAAGTGATTTCAAGTGAGCCACACCCCCATAGCCCATCTAGCATGAAAAAGTTATTGAATCTTACCGTATTTTCAATAATAGTAAGGTGCAAACTAGATTTTGATTAATGAATCATTTTGTTTAACAGATTAATTTTATTTTGTGGATAATATTGCTCATCACACTGTGTCTGGCATTTTACCTAAAATACATTCAGATTTCAACAATGAATACATCAGTGCCACCTGATACAAAGCAAATATTAAATGATATGAACTTTGAAATTAAATACAAAATTTGGACAGTTCATAGCATCAATGGCTTTCATTTTTATTTTATATATTCATCACTCAAGGCTGCATTTGGAAACTCAGCTTTTTGTCAAGCATCTGTTATATTAGATGCTGTATCACAATGTTTGTTATATAATGTCTTCTTGCACGTTGGAACAATACATGCTGGCTTTGTTTGAGTAAAATTCTTTACTTCTTCATTTAGAAATTATTTAAAAGACCCCCTGATTGGGTTAGGCTCTGATACCATTTTTGAAAGATATTGTAATTTTTAATAAGTTGACAAATTGCCTAGCTTTCAAATCAGTAAGACTATAATAAGTCAAATACCTGAAACATTGTATATGTGATGAACGGTATCATGAAAATGTGACCCCTAGAAAATAAGACCCTGCTAACGTATCCAAGAAAGAGGCTGATATGTGGAGAATAGGGAATTCAAATTTTAGAAAATCAAAAATGAGGTTCTTATGTTAGAAACATAAAGAGGAGTATTCAAAGTAATTACACAGTAAATGGCAAGACACATACTCACTGGAAGTAAAGAATCACAAGGTTTTTCATCAGTTACTTGTAGTTTTGCGGAATTTATTCCATATTCTTATTACTTGCATATATTCCTATTACTATCTAGTTGAAATCCTCTATAATTTTACACTATTTCAATTAAGATAATATGCATCTTTTACCTTGTTCATCCATACTGTCCATTTAATCAGTCCAAAAAAATACTCATTAAAGACCTCCTTCTATGCCAGGCACCTCATGAATAAGACAGATAAAACCCTGATCACATGGAGCTTATACTCTGTGATTTAGGACCCTCACTGAGTTGAAATAACAGTGTCAAATTGGAAATATAATCAATGGTGATTAGGTTTAAGAATGTAGCATGCCAGCAGTTGTCAATGAAGCATTAAAATAAATATACAATTGATGTAATCCATTTCCAATGAGTTGGGTGTACAGAATTCTGCGGGCAATGTGTATCCAGTTAAGATCTGACTGAGATCTGACATATTTACTGAGCTACATCCTGAGTATAACACGGTTATTTAAGGACAATGTTTGGTGCTGGATAAAGCAATCCCTAAAGGTGTCACGTGGCCATGTAAAATGGTTCCTCACACCTCTGAAAAGCCTTCATAATGGGACAGGGCAGAAGGCTATGAACGCTTTGCTGGGCTAGTGATTAATATTCATGAACACGCTGCATCAGCCATGATCATTTAATTAACAAACAGTATTCTAAGGGGAAATGATCCTTCCCTTATGACAAACGTGTCACTCACTATCAGTGCTTCTGCTGATATATCAGGAACGTCAGATAAATCTTCAGTTACCTCACGCTCTGCAGTGGAAGTAATTTCACTTGGGGATAAAGCCACCATTTGGCTCAATTACCTTCAGATGGTCTAATTCTAGAAGGCAGGCAGCAGCTCTTTCAAGCTTTGAAGGGCTTCATCACCAAAATGATTTCCCTGAATGTGGAAGATGTTTCCGTGCAGCATTAAATGCAGTTAAAACCAAACAACCTTTGGGAAAGGTTTGAAAGGCAGTTTGGACGTCTCGGTCAGTCACGGTTTTGAAAGAATACATAGGAACAAGGACGTGGAGCTATCGCACAGCATTGCCACGGGGTTTCACAGAACTGCCGAGGAAGAGGGGATTCTGCGCAAAAACTGCAGGCAGAGCCATTTACAAGAGGTCAAGAAAGCTTTACAGTGAGCACGACCTTCACCTGGAAGATTTTTTCCCATGGAGAATATGCAGAGCACCTTGTCTCTTTTTAATTTCCTCCACACTTATATGGGAAAATAAAACTCCCCTAGACTTCCGTAAGACCTATACCCTCTGCAGAATCTTTACATACTGTGAGAACTAGCGTGGATCCGTTTTGTCAGGAAAACAAAAGCACCGTCTCCACAGACATGTGTGCTTCCTAAGGCTTGAAGCCAGACCTTGGAGACAATCTGCAGGTCGTAAAATCCATGCGTAGCCAGAAAAGGTCAGAATGAGAGCTCAGGGGTTTTTCCATCTTTTCTCAAAGGAGAAGACACTTCTACCCTCTCCTTTCTTGGGACAGAAGGGAAATGGTTATCTATCTCTGCATTATTAATACAGGGGAGGATAGAACCACTTGGGTTTGAAGAAAGACTATTGGCTCTTATGCATGGTAAATAGTAAGGTGGGAGAGGCTGGGGAAACTTACCGTTTACTGTGAGAATACTAATAAGGAATCTGGCTGGTCCAGAACATCGCATGTACAGGTTCAAGATAAATCACCAAAGGAAAAAAATTTTGAAGTGTCTTAACTTTTCACCGCCACATATTAGCTATAGATGGCAATGGGTTTCATTATGACATTTCCATGCATCTATACATTTTGATCATATTCACCCTACTACCTTATCTTGTCCCCTTCCCATGTCTACTCCCCCCTTTTTCTTCCCCATTCTACTTTTATGTCTGTCTGTCAGTCTGCCAGTCCATCTGTCTGTTTTGGCAACCCAATGAGTTTCATTAGGAGTAAGAACGAGAGAATATGGGAACATGGGCAACTTACTGGCAGCTACACCCCTGAAGAAAATGTCTCCCCCTCCTTCAGCAACCATTAAGTACCTGTAGATCCTCAGGGAGGGGAGGAGCCTTGCTAGAGCCACACTCTATGAAAAAATGTTGATGCCCCAATCCTGTGCACTACTTGTGCAAGGTAACCACAGCTGCTGAGCGTTCAAGAGTGCAACAGCCATGTCATGCCTGGAGGAGAGCAGTCCGTAACACTCAGCCCCTTCTTCCAGCTCTCACATTCTTTCACTCCCCTCTTCCATATCCCTGAGCCTTAGACGAGGTGATATAGATGTCCCATTGAGGTCCAAGCACTCAACAGTCACTTATTCTCACAATTTGGCCAATTATGAGCCTCTGCAGTAACCACCAGACATTACATAAAGAAGCTTCTTTGACTGACTGACACCAGCAGTATGTATGAGCATAAAGACAAATACTTAGAAGGCAGTTTGACAGGAACACCATGACCATAAGATATCTTCATGTTTGTTTGGTTACTTTCACCTGTAGTCTAATCTGGTGATGATAGGTGGACATATCTTTCCTTGAATATAACTTTCTCCCTTCACAGTACATGAGATATTGAACTTAGAAGAAAGCAAATTTTTTTGCCCTAGGCAAAATGTTATTAGTCAATAACTACTTATCCAGTGAAGAAGAGTAAACAGGAAACCAACCACTGGTACCCAAATTGGAGTGTGGTAGAGAGCTCACAATAGTCAAGACAGGACCTTGAACCCTGTTAAAGAGTAAAAATGTTATGTGGCTCTGGAGCAGATAATGCTGTACGTAGTCTCATGTCTTGCAGAGTGTAACACAGTATGTATAAAGCAAGTATAGACAAGACAATGTGAACTAGGTTCTATTGTATGTGATGTAAGCCTATGTCTAATGGAATGCAATGCTGTGTGCAATGAACTACTGTGGGATCTTGTTTCCAGGGTAAACATCACTAGGAAGACTATGGGGCTCCTGAAATACCTCCCACTTTCTCCTACAATCAGATATCTTTTCTTTTTGTTAAAATAGCCTGCCTATCTTTAACTGGGGGCACAGCTGTTTCCTGTGTGAGGTGTTTCTTCCTAAGTCAGCAATTTAAATTTTTTAAAAAGCACTTAAAGTTTTATTTAGTCTTTTAATGTATTATTAATTTTTGTCTTCTCTAGCGCATTAATGGTTGAAAGGGCTTTGTTGCATTTTTTCCTGTTGTATCTTTGGCATCATGACTGTCAAACAATAAAGGACAAAGAGTGTACCAGGCCCAAGGGCTCTGGGAATGAGAGTGCTTCTGAGCCACAAGGAGGAAGGAGGAAAAAAAACAGACATGACTGAAAAGGTCAGCTGCAGCCCATCAGGTAGAAGCTGGTCAGTCCTATAAGGCCAAGGAAAAACAAGGAGGAAGTGGCTTAGAAATTTTTATACTTTTTTGAAGCAATAATTCAAACTTCCTGAAAAAAAAGTCTTCAAGAATGGCATGTGAGATGCCCTTTATTCAGGTTGTACCAATTATTACCATCTTGTCATGTTCGCCAATTTTTCCTGAACCGCTTGAGCCAAGGCTGCCTAAAACATTCCAATATCCCCCAAATTCTGCCAGCCATGTCATGTCATATGTTCATGGGTTCTGTGGCATGAGCACCTTTGAAGAAGGGATGATTCTGCCAGAAACACGGGGCAACGTTGCTGCCGTATGGCGCCCTACTGGCCTTGCAGGGCTCCCACAATGCACATAGGTCAGGCACAGTCCAGGTAAAATACCCTGTGTTTTCTCCTGGACCCATTACTCAGGAGTCACCACATTGCCTGACTTTGTTGGGGGCAGCACCTTGCATTTCCCCTCCCTTCACAGCACAATCACACACTTCTGAACAAATCTATACAAACTATTGACTGCTGACTACCTGCACCAGCCCAAGCCTCCTGTGGCTCTTTTGTCTGGTGTCACTGTGTGAGATGAAGAACTGTGTTTCTCTGTGTAAACAACAGCAAAAAAGACAAGGAAAGAAGAGAAAAGGAAAAACCTGCCAGCATCCAACTGGGCCACCTCGAAAGAAACACAGAAAATATCTCCAGTGGCTGCCGCAGTGATCTTCTAGTACTCTTGGTCACTGAACTACTGATTAAGAACCTCTCTGACTATCTAGCATTCTATCAGGAGACCCATGTGTGCCTTGCTCAGCGGGGAACCTCATGATGGATGGCGATACCGGCCAGCGACAGGGTCTTGGACCCTGGGACCTGTGTCTTCCCAACAGTCCAATTTATTTTAAAATTCAGATGGTTTTTATACATCCCAAGGAACTAGCAGTCACATGGGATATGGCAGTCACACACAAAGATGTAGGGTACAAAGAAACAGGACATATAGTTTGTTAGTTGGTGCCAGAAGGGCTTCAACATTTACTCAAGTTTATCAATGCCCATCCAGTAATTTATTGGCCACAGTGTTTTCTTCTTAGAGTTAAAAGCATGGTAAACTTTTAGCTTTTAGCTCAGGAGTAAACCTTTAACCTGGCCTAATCTCTTAGCCAGGGATAGCAGAGTTATTTGTTCAGGACAGGGAGATGAGCTAAGGGTTGTTGACCAAGACGCTTTCCCACAGAGCAGGGAGCCTGCACTTATGACCAGGCAACTTTCTCCTGCCAGTCTGGCAGTGTTCTGCAAGACAGGGATTATCAGAGCTGCTGTTTTCAGCACCCCTCCCTTTAGCAGAGAATGAAGCCTGGACTTAAGGGTTTTAGGCTCACCTCACCCTAGGGCCTGGCATCCTGGTTTCCTACAGCATGCAATAATTTCCCACATGGCCTTGATTTTGCTGCCCAAGGCCCTATCCATCTTCATGTGTGGCATTTATCTGCTGTCTCTTTAACAACATTTAATACGAAATCATTCATTTACCTGCCTTTTCTTTTCACAGCATTAACTTTATTTGTGGATTTCATATGTGATTATAATGTATTTATATCAAATATGCCCCTCATTCCTTCCTCTAAAGTTTCTCCTCGACTGCTACCACAATTTTTGCCTCCCAATTTCATGTGCTTTTTAAAAAAATGGAGTCCACTTTCCCAAGTGCTGGACCCACTATATTCTTTCCACAGTGTGTGCTCTCCAGAGTGATTTTGACTATGTTCTCTGCATCCCAATCCTCTGTTCTACTTTTAAGTCACTCAGTTCATCTTCCAACACTCTATGCATAAACACAAACACAGGCATCACAGTTATAAGGAGAGTTCAGCTGTTATATCTGTGGTTGGTTTTTTGTGAGTTCTTTGTTACTTTGAATGGATTTGGGGAGAATGTACAAAGAAATTTAAACATAGGTAGACAATTATCCTGGGACCAACTAGAAATCCACATAACTTTGAGTCCATGTGATTCAATTTGCATTTTCAAATTTAAAATATGGACTATGGATCTGAACAGAGAGTTCCCAAAGGAAGAATAAAAATGACTAAGAAACACTTTTAAAAATGTTCAACATCTTTAGTAATTAGGGAAATGCAAATCAAAACCATTTTAAGATGTCATTTTACCCCAGTCAGACTGGCTAAGATCAAGAGACTAAATGACACCAAACACTAGCCAGGTTGTGGGGAAAGAGGAACACTCACTGCTGACAGGAATGCAAACTCATGCAACCATTATGGAAAGCAGTGTGGAGAACTCTTAAGAAACTAAAATGAATCTACCATATGATCTGGCTATACCACTCCTTGGCATATACCCAAGGGACTCATCCTACTGCAAAGATACTTGTATATTCATGATTTGTGCTGCTCTTTTCACGATAGCTAAGAAATGAAAACAACCTAAATGTCCCTCAACTGAGGAATGGATAATGAAAATGTGCTACATTTACACAATGGAGTTCTACTCAGCAGTAAAAAAAGATGAAATCAAGAGATTTGCAGGTAAATGGATGGAACTAGAAATTGTTATACTAAGTGAAGTAACACAGACTCTGAAAAACAAGCAATGTGGGTTCTCTCTCATTTGTGGATCTTAGCACCAAATTTTATATGTGAGTACATATCCTGATGTAACTGCAGGACCCAGGAAAATGTAAAGGAACCATAGAGGTAAAGGGAAAGAGCCTGAGAAAGTGGGATAGTACAAGACAGATGTTACCAGGGAGGAAATTGGGAAAAAGAGAGTATTTAATTGGGAAGGGAGAAGGGAAGGATATACAAATAACCATGGGGTAAAGGGGAAGAAGGAGTTCAGAGAAGGAAGATAATAAGAGACAAGTATTACCAAGGGAAAACTGGGGTGCTTTGTAACTGGAGAGGAAGAGGGGATGGATTAGACAAGAAGATAGATGAGTGATAAATAGTGCTTAGATGGTATGAAAAAAACAGAGGTAAATGTATTAGTTCAAAAGTTTACTGAAAAACACACATACAATATCGGTCCATGAGTGCATGTGCATAGCTGAAGGCTCTGTAATAAACATGGTGCCAGACAGGAGAAACCTTTCTTCAAGTTTTTAGTCAGGGTAGTCCAAGAAACTCTCAAAATAACACGGGCTATTGCCACAACCCTTGATTACCTCCCAGAACTTGAAGATAAGACCCTATTGCTGAAGACAGGACACACTTCAAACACAGGATTTGGAGCATTGGAGCTGGAATTGACCTGGATGCCTCCTCCCTGAAGGTTAGCTCTCATAGTTGGAGGACACTAAGCAAGCGGCTAAGGGAGAAAAGTCAATCGATGGTCCAACCCAGCTTTAAAGCCAAATAACCACAACAATGACTGGCGCAGCAAATCATCAGTATAATAGTGGCACTTTTCTCTTGGGGGTAATCAACAGCTATCTAATTGGACTTAAAGCCCTCTCAATGGGAGTGAACTCATGGGTGGCATTGTAAACATAGTCAAATTCACATGGCTGGAGAGGTCATAGAGTCTAGAGAAAGTCTACATCTGTGACATTCCTGGACAAACATAATTTCTTACGTTATGGTAATTATGGATCCTTATACTTACAGACAAGTCACCACTCATCAAAAAGCTTTTATGTACCAGATGGAAACTACTATAGAATTCTACAACTGGTCATACACAGAGAATAAGTGTCTATGAGATGCCCATCCCTAAGTGCACATCTACAATGGAACTTCTAAACCTAAGGCTCATGGAACATAGTGGAGCAAGCAGATTAGCTCTCAACTCTCACCGTGGAAGCTTCCTCATGCAACTGAGGACAATGAAAACTGAAGGCCAAACTGACCAAAGTGTAGAGAATAAGAGACTGCAGAGTGTGTGTCCCTGAATAGGACTCATATTGAACGTCATCCACCCATGGCTCAGGGACCATTGCCGAAGAGGAGATTATAAGAGCCAGGGGTGGTGCAAGATAAGGAAACAGAGTCCTCCAGGCTCCTGGGAACTTGCTCATATGAACTACAGCAATGTTAGTATGCGAAAGACTGATAAAAATTCAATCAGACAAAACTGAACATAGAACTAGAGAAATGGGCAGCGGGCCCCAACCTTAGCTAAGGAACTATTGGCAGCTGATTACTGCCTGGTTAGGGAGAATTGATCTCCTTTAAGGGAGTGACTGTAGATAGGCTAACTAGACTCCAGTGGATGAAGTCACACCGAGGGACATCTGGGTACACAAACTGGACTTGTAGACCTTAACATATATGACAGAATGTGTGAAATCCTGTGGATGGGCTATGGGAGAGTAAAGATAGGGAAGAGGTCTAAATATGATTAAAATCTATTGTATGAAATGCACAAAATATTTTAATTAAAAATATACATTGGGAAAACAAATCTTTAATTCCCCGAAGAAAATAAATTGCAGGAGTTGAGTAAACTGAGAAAATGGTTTCCCGGGTGACTGTAGGCATCCAGCCAGAGACTGCTTTGTCTTTATCAAAGGTTTTTTTGACAGGGAATTGGAGAGCGTAAACACATACTAGATAAAAGTTTCCACTAAACAGATTTAGTGTTCGTGAAACAAGCTTCAAGCGCATGCCCTCCTTTTGAAAATGTACAGTATTTTCACGTTATATGTAATTCATATTGCCATATGCTGTAAACAAAATAATGCCACCCCAAAATATCCTAATCCCTAAAACATAAGAGCCATTGCATATGCAATTTAAGGGTGCTGAAACACGATGGTAATCATGGATCCTTCAGATGGGTCCAATATAATCACAAGAGCTCTTATTGCAGAAACAACAGGGTCCATCAAACAAGGAAATAATGGAAACTGAGAGAGATGTAGGACAGATACGTGAAGGTATATGCTGCTGGCCTTGAGTGTGAGCCAGGATTTGGGTGGGAATAACAAGAAAAGAAATCCTTCCCCAGAATCTCCAGAAGGAATTGAGGCCTGTCTGTGCTTTGATTTTAGCCCTATAGGAGAATTTTTTTCCATACCTCCACAATTATAAAGCAAATATGTATTGTTGTGGCCCTAAGCTCATCATAGCCTAGCCAAGCAGAAGCAGGACAGCAACAGCCCATGTATCTTGCAAGCTCCACAGAGCTTTGCTCATTTTACCTCTTAAGAGGCCCTTGCCCTGACCAGCCCCACCAACCTAATCTTCTCACTTTCTATTTCTCTCTACCTCCCTATGGTTTTTTAACTGAAATTCCATTGCAGCTCAATGGGTCTCTTTGTCCTGGCTGTGTGGGCTGGATGATCGTGATCATAGACCTGGGGAGTGAAAACCCAGGCATAAATGAGGCTCATTGTCTGACAGGGATGGGTTTTGGTGCATTGCCCTTTACATCTTTCTGTTAGTGGTATTACTTCCTATTTACTAAAAAATAGAAATCTTGACTCTTTTTTCTACTTCAATACTGACTTAAACAAACCATACTTCTGTTTAATATGTAGCTCAAAATTCCACTCATCATCCTCTGCTCCCATTTCCCTTTGACCCATTTGACACAGTTCATGATGATATTGTCTCCAAACCAACTCTCTGTTCCCTCTTACTTTCTTCTCTATGTCAAAGCTAAAGTTCAAATGTGTTTCTTGTTTTCCAACAAGAAAAATAATCTACACAAGGTATGTCATGGTCTAACTCAGATCTTCCTTCACGTTTGTTTTAATCTCCTGCTTTCAATCTAACCAACACCAGCCCAAACATGCTGCCTTGGCCCCTGCATTACCCACACACTGTGCATGCTTCTGTGCTTTTGCAGCTCTCATTACTTCTCCATCTACACAGGCTCAAACCATCCTTCAAATTCCACCTTCAAGTCTGTCTCCCATGGAAAACCTCTGCTGCATTTGCAATGGATATAGGATCCTCCTTCCTCTCTAGTTCCACAATTTGAGCGTATCTACAACAGAACTTTTCATAATGTTCTGAGAAGCTTTACTTGTGTATCCACATCCTATACCATATTATCAGCACTGAAAACTTTTTATTTCATTTGTCTTTGTGCTCCCACGAGCCTGGCGTAGTGCCTGGCCTATATTAGGTCCAAAATAAAATTGTAGCAAATGAGTGAAGTCATGCTCACTAAATTATAGCTTTGGAGATAATGGCACAGGAAAGCTCTAAAACTGTTTCCTAAAGAGCTTCTGGTGCCCCAGCTTGTGTACATTCATTTTTTATTACTAAGAGCTATTGTATAATATGGGTTAAAAATATTTTGAAACAATCAGAACTGGGAAGCTTCAGTAAATATTTCAGAAAAGTGCAGGGCACAGTTAATGACGAGTGCAATACCCAGATGACAGCCTTGAGGCAGTGAGCGAAAGATTATGGACTCCAGCTGTGCATTCGCCACTTTCTCTAGTTCTCCCTTTGCCCACCCCACAGCACCGCCCCCATGTAGAAGGGCAGTTGGGCAGCACCTTGTGTTAACTGTACAACACTCTCTCTTTGGATCCCATATCTGCTGTGATTGTCTAGCTGAGCAGCCTAGGAATCTCCTCAGCATCCAGGAACCTGAAAGTATGAGTGAAATTAAGTGGAGAAGTCCAATTCCATGTCAGAGCCCATGGATAATGGGGCTCTCCTGCAGCTGACATCCCAAAGTTCATAATGCACAGCTCCTTAGAGGAGCTCAGCATGATAAAGTCCCAGTTACCCACAGTAGGCAAAAATAGAGCCTCATACTGTCTTTCCAAATTCTGTCTCATGTTTCTCAGTCCCTTACTCTTATTCTCTGAAAACACCTCCCTCCAACTAAAGTACCACATACAAGCTCCTGTTTTAGTTTATGCTTTCTAGAGAAACATTAACAAAACTGGTATAAAAATTGACCCTGGAAAGCAAACCTGAAGTTGGAATTCTGGGATGGTCAAATGGAAGTTAGCTGCATGTTAGCAACCCCTGGAGCTCAGGAGTCACTACTAAGCACTCAGATTCTCAAGATGACAATTTGGGATAAGGAAAGTTGATGTAGTGGCTAACAGTAACCATATGGGGTAAAAGTGATTTTAAGAATTTTGACATTAACTATTTTTGTACTTATTTAGGAGGTTTAGAAAAGAAACTAAGTGGCTCCGAGTTAGTCTACCTTCAACTCGGGACATACAGTGTAGGTTAGAAAACAGAGTCCATGACAGTGTTGAGAGAAAACTCTATCTTTTGGAGTCCCACAAAAGGCTGACTGAAAATCATGCCCAGGACATAACTGGAAAGATGGCAGAGCTACAAAGGAAGCTGAGCCCACAGCTTCACAGCTGACAGGCAAAGGGTGGGCTCCTGAGATGACACCGTTGGCAATCTCCAATGAACCCAAGGTTCTTGAACGCCCAGGATGCCTGAGCCCTTCAGATCTACAAATGCAAGTGCATCATGGATGGAAGAGCAAGTATCACATATCTAGACAGCATGAAGCAGATGCTTTCTTCATGCTGTACATACTCCAGAGAAACCCAGGTGGAACTCCATTGCCTGCAAGTTGTGGTTGGGGTTGGATCACAGCACAGTCTAGATAAAGACCAAGAGTGCTCTCTCCAAAAGAAGAGAGCAGATAACTTCCAAGTTTAGAAGACAACTAATTATGTATGTACAGAAGGCAGGGGCACTTAGCTGTGTAAGCCTAGAAAGGATTGCAATTGGATAAGTAATACTGTATCAACATAGGAAGGCTCTCTAGTGATTCAGAAGTTAATTTCCTGACAAGAATATTCAGTGCGAGCCCTAACATGTTTCTGAGATGGTTCTTTGATTCTTGGAGGTATCACTGGCCTACAAGAAGTGTCGTAGAAATGCCAGAATTGCATTAGCAAGGTACTAGTGAACAATTCAGGGGTGTGAAGACACTAAGATGAATTTATTACACAATATTGGAGGATCACCCATCTGACTGTTTCCCAGGAGAGACTAGAGAACAAGTCCTTTATTAACACAATAACAAGGATTTCAGGTGAAGTAGCTTTGAGGAGATTGATGGTGATTGTCTTCTGTAGGTTGTCAGGGAACTGGAATATTTAGTAGCAGAGTGAATTGCTTCTGGAATGACAGGGCTGGGTAGAGGTTCCTAACTGGCAGGTTAGGATGCATGATATTGTTGTAATGAACAGCAGAGTAAATCAGTAAACAGAATACTTTAACCCGAAATGATCTATCCATCAAGGCTGAAGGACCATGATACTCATAGGAATTAAGAAGACGGGGAAGCTACTTGCCTCATGTAAAAAAAAAAGAGAGAGAAAGAATTATTTAGCAGAATGTTAATATCAGTTATAATCTTACAAGTTGCTTTCATATCTAAACCAGTTTAGAAACTTAGACCCCACTGGTTGGTGGGAAAGCAATGTTTGACTAAAAATGGCCCTGAACTATTACCACAGATATATAACATCACCATTATACCCTGACTTTCTTCTGAAATGCCAGTCTAACTCTTAGAGTCACTCTACAAGTGGGAAAAGCATTAGATACGCAAACATTCTGAGGGCTGTTACATCCAGTGACACGTGGGAAAGCGAAGGCCAGCACACTGCAGTTGGTGACACGTGGAGGTGTTCCAGTGCTCACGAGATCAAAGGTCTCATTGTGCCATCTTTTCCCCAGGCTCCCTATGGATGAACAGAATTGATAAACGCAGGATTGTGCAAACCCCTGACCTGCGCTATGAAGAGCAGTTAAGGAAGAAGGTGCCCACTGGTCCCTGGCATGGACTTAGCATCTCTGTTCAATCTGTTACGATGAGGTTTTTAGTTAAGGAAAGTCCTGCCTTACCTAGATATGAAGTTGGAAAAGACAGAGATTGTTTTATAGCCTTCTAGATCATCTTTTAAATAGTTGATCTTTCGTCTTTGATACTTATCTCAAACTTTGACAAGCAGTATAACTTTCTTTATTTTCCTTTTTTTTT
>NW_008357032.1:698308-731838 GCF_000622305.1 Nannospalax galili | reverse complement strand
TTTTTTTTTTTGGTGCAGGGGGAGGGGGTTGAGACAGAGTCTTCCTGTAACCTCAATTGGCCCAAAACGTGCTAGGTAGACCAGGCCTGCTCAGTCGCACAGAGATCTGCCCTCCCAGTGCTGGGATTAAAGGCATATTCCACCCACCTAGCTCTTTTTATTATTTTGAGGTACTGTCTCGCTGTTTATCTCAGCATGACCTTTTATTCACTCTGTTGCACAACCTGACCTCAAACCCATGTTTCTCCTGACTTAGCTTCCTCAGTACTGGGATGGCTATCAGCCTCTGCCATGCCTGGTCAGCAAAGAGTAACTTTAAACAGTAGGGACTATAGGAATGAGATTTTCCATAACTTTGCCTGGAACAGACTTTTCTCCCCAGGCTTGATCTACAGCATCTTCCCAAGGCTGATATATTTCACTGCACACATCCAGTGCCCATGTCTTTTACAACCCCATCGTGCTCCTCAGGAAAAAATCCTGCAGTATGAGAAGCTGTCCAGCTCAAAGTGGCAAGCAGTTTCTAGAATTCTGACGTTTGCTTGACTGCTTTAATTTTGTATTTGGCCACTCAGCCTGTCCCCTGTTTTGCTGAAGTAACATGCTCACATCATTCATTTTCAATAAAATCTCTGCCAAATATCTGAGTTGGAATAACACAGTTCTGTGTATCAGCTGCTTATTTGTGCCGTGATGATATGCCCTGTAGAAAACTGGCTTGAGCAACTCCATCTCGGTTCTTCAGAAGACACTCTGCGGTATGTGAACAGCAAGTGTGCAGAATGTATCCCTCTCATCTCATCATGGAGAATAGGAAAACTTGTCATGAAACATTATATGGAAAATAATTAGATTTTCAAAAATAGAAAAATGTTACCGAATTTTGTCTGACTGAAAAAGAAAATAAAAATGAATGTCGGGCTGTGCACTGGCTCGTCTGGTAAAGTGCTTGTCTTGTAAGCACAAGGCCCTGAGCTCCATCCCTAGAGCCCACATTTAAAAAGAAGCTAGTGTGGTAGTACATGCTTGTAATGTCAGTTAGACAAGGCTGAGAAGGAGGGTCACTGGGGCTCTCCAGTCAACCAAGCCAGTAAGAGACTCTGTCTCATAAGAAGGTGTAAGGCACCTAAGGAAAAATACCTGAGATTGCCCTCTGACCTACATACACAAACACACATATGTACCTGTACACACACATATAAACACATAAACATGCACGTGTCTACCTTCACACACACAGAAACAGGCACACATGAACACACATACACACACACATGCACAAATATCTTTGCTGTTTCATCCTAACATTCTTAACTGAACCTTTATGTTTTTACACTGAGCACATTGTAGAGAAGACTACATCAAATTCAGGTTGGTGCAACTACTTTGATTTGTACAAAGGCTCCAGCAGCTGAGCTCACCATGATACTGCATCAGTGGTACAAATATCAGCAGACTGGAAAATGCAAAAAAAAAAAATCTTCTTTAATGAAAATTGTTTTGACCTCAGAGACCCACAACTACCACTTTAGGAACCACAAATCCAGGGGAGGCTGACGTGCCAGGGGAAACTAAAGACTTGAGACCCAAAACGTGACCTTGCTGATGTTCTGACACAGAATGGCCAGATATTGCATGAAACTATGCTTAATTAATTAATTTATTTAATGTGTAGGAGCATTATGTATGTAAGTGCACCCATATCGTGCAAAGACAGCAGAGGACAGAAGAGAACATCAGGTGCCCTG
The DNA here is from genome assembly GCF_000622305.1 of Nannospalax galili. Taxonomy (NCBI): domain Eukaryota; kingdom Metazoa; phylum Chordata; class Mammalia; order Rodentia; family Spalacidae; genus Nannospalax; species Nannospalax galili. The sequence continues at coordinate 730,090 of NW_008357032.1, read as the reverse complement.
GAACGGGAGTTATAGACAGTTGTCAACTGCCATGTGGGTACCAGGATTTGAACCTGGGTATTCCGTAAGAGCAGTCAGTGTTCTAACTCACTGAGGTGTCTCTCCAGCCCTGAAACATTTTTTTTAATTTTTATTGAGCTTTTTAATTTTATACAACATTTCCTAATCAAATCCAGACCCTCTTTTTGATACTCACAAGGACAGAGTAGATTCTTTTTAAAAAAACTTTTTAAAAAATTTTTATTTATTTTTATTTGATGTGTATGTTATGTCTGCATGTATATAAGTGCACCACTGTCGTGCAATTCCTGCAGAGTACAGAAGAGGGCATCGAATCCCCTGGAACTGGAGTTACAAACAGTTATTAGCCACGCTGTGGGTGCAGGTAGTCAAACCCGAATCTTCTGCAAGAGCAGCCAGTGCTCTAAATCACTGAGCATCTCTCCAGTCCCTGAGAGAGTAGATTCTTTGTCCCCAGAATTTTTCCACCAAAATTAGTATGTTTTGCATCACTAGAATGAGACAGACAGCACATCATGTAAAGAGAAAAGGTGTGTTGAGCTCATAGTCCAGGGGCTTTAAGGTGTGGTGCCTGTGCTGGCACGGTGCTTTTGGTGAGGACCTCAAGGCAATGGCAGAAGCAAGTGGTCACATCTCAAGCCAGGTGGCAGAGCATGATGACATGAGCCAAAATGGCTCCTTTTCTAGCCGTCCTCTTGGCATTCTCAAAGGGTCTCACCTCACATCTCTACTGACCAAAGAAGCTCCGGGATGTTTCCCCATCTCCCAGTAATACCACTGGTGTACAAATCTGTGGTCACCATAGACCCTATCAGGACACAAGCCACATACAAACCACAACCTCACCTGGGCTGGACAGACATACAGGGCCTGGTTCACATGGGGGAGAAAGCAACTTTGACAGGAAAATAGTTGTAGCTGTTCCTCCAAGTAAGCTCCATCTCAGCTAGCCAGGGAACACTGGAAATTCATACCTTTCCTTTCCCAAATTTTCCCCAACCACTCTCAAGGTAAAGGACAATTGCGTAGTTATACATTCAAGAATAGCCAAAATGTCACCAAGTTCCCAATGGTTCACATACTTCCTCAAATGCCTCCCTGGTCCCCAGCAGCACATCACAGATCCTGCAATAGGCCTTAGACAAATACCAGACTCCTTGATTTAGTGATATAATGAACTGAGCGAACATGTGGAGGGAGTGAGAGAGGGGAGCACAGATGAGAAAGAAAATGCCTCAGACACCACAGATAGAGGTCATTTCACCGTAACACACACATGACTACGATGTTCACTAGATGATGAACTTCTCTTTGCTCCATTTCCCCAAACTTCTATTTGCATGTTGATTATTATTTCAAAGTCTAGATGATCTTAAGTACAGTGCACAGTCCATCTTGCTCTGTACACAGTGTACATTCTCTGTCCAACCTCACTCTGAACTTAGCCACCCACTGATGTCAGAGCATTACCCATGCACAGCAGGCAAAAGCAGCAGCTGTAAAGTTGGTGAAGGGACTGTGGCTCGGCAGTGGTCTGAAGACTTTCCTGCTTCAGGCTCCACGGTCAGGATCCAGCAAGCAGGGTACCTCCCTCCCACCGAGCACCATTCACTACTGAGATATTTCAGACACCTTACATGTTTGGGGATAGATTCCAATTTAAATACCACCCAAGTCAGAATACGACACCAACTAAAAGAGAATTCACCCAAGACCTGTTGTACACCACCACACTAGATCACTAAGACGCAAGGAAACTGACATTAAACTTCTGTGTAAAATCTAATGACATAAAGATTATGTTGTCATTGGCTGCATATATTATATTTACATATGTGTAGAATGCATCTTACATGCATGTGTTCTATCTTCATGCATTGTCTTGTCTGGCTGTTTTATAGCAAACAATAGTTCCATTACAACCCCGCAATCAGCACAGGCTGTCTCTAAGGTGTAGATTCTTAACCACAGTAGAAGTATGCTCAGCCTTCAGAAACTCCCTCTGCCTAACAGCACATGGGTAAGTGAAGGACTTTTAGCAGAAGCGAGTATTTTATTAAGAAGAATGGGACTAGGAAGATGGCTCCATCAGTAAAATGCTTGCTGTGCAGCCAAAAGGACCTGAGTTTAGATCCCGAGCAGACAAGAAGAAACCTGGTCACAACAGCATGTGTCTGCAATACCAGAGCTTGGGAGGCAGACACACAGATCCCTGGAGCTCACCGGCCATCCAGTCTAGTCAAATCAAAGAGTTCAAGGTTCAGTGAGAGACTTTTTCTCAAAAAATAAAGCAGAGTTATCAGGGCTGATGCCTGGTGTCAGCCTCTGGCCTCCACATGTATGCAAAGGCACCCAAACACCCACATGCACGCCTATACCTGAGCATATACACAGTCTCCACATGCATACAAACACACACAGAGAATATATCTTAGAATAGAGTGGAGACCATGATAACTCCTTTATAGCGAAGAATTCATGATTATTATAATGACTTCCCTTTTTTCTGTGGAGGGGAGTGACCAGGCTCTGGAAGGTACTGGGTACTGAGTACCATGGCCCAGTGTGGATAAGGAGGAAATATTACTAAGGCAACAAACGGGCTTTAAGGGCAGAAAAGATCCGAACTGCTGAGCACCAGCAGCATGTATTTTAAACCTTTGTCTACTCTGGGGAGTATAGTTCAGTACTGACGTGCTTTCCCAGGACTAAGGGGAGAAAAAAAAAAAACTTTGTCCAGGCAACTCAAAAAAATTCAAATTCCAGATTTTCTGGAGCTATGTTTGCCTACTATCTGTATATTACACAGAAATGCCCTAATGTCATTAGTTTCCTCTTGTTCTCAACAAGAAAAATATGTATTTTAGGCATTAAAAACATTTCTTATTTAAGCAAACTATGTATTTATATTTTGGTTACTTCTCTCCAATAACTGTCAGTCTCTAATACCCTAGCACTACCCTCAGGAATCAGTACTGTTTTCATTTATTGGCAAAACCAAGACTATTGTTGTACCCTTCCACTAATTTTTCTCAACCAATCTCAGCTCCTACTTTTACAAATACTTGCTGTCAAGGAAAAGAACTGTCTAAAGAACAAAACACAAAACAAGACAGCAAGCTTGTAAAGTTATAGTGGGGGCGCTGGTCTTTCTGCCTCATTAAACATCTCAGCTTGGAGCATCTGATGCTCCCCAGGAGCTTGGTCCAGACTCAGGACATGCTGCTGTTTTCTCATCCACTCTTCATTTCTGTTTGCTTTTCCCTCCATGGAGCAGTCAGCCTACCTGTGTCTCAGTCTGTCTACCTCCCTCAGCTTGTGCTTCTCATCTTCAAACTCTGAGCTTATTCAGTTGAAAATTATTAACCCCAAGGTCTGGAATTGATTTCTCCTATCTTAAAAATATCTCTGGAGTTCAGAGAATAGCTTTAAAAGGATGTAATCATAATAACAAGAACCATTCATGAACCCAAACTTATTTTAGATATGTTCTAGCAATAATGCACATGTAAGGAGAGACAAAACAAAAAGGAATTTGTGTATTTGCACGAAAAATCAAATTTTTGTGGCCCAACAGAACATGAAATTAACCAATTATGACAAAGTCTGCCTTTCATGCTGTCTCCTCTATGCTTTGAGTAAATCCCTGGGGATCCATCCCCCAGTCTAGACGCATGGAGCCATGTCACCTGACATTCATAATCCAGACTGGGAAAAGTTTGTCCTACTATACTAATGTACCATTTTATAAAACATTATAGATTGGGGCTGGAGAGATGGCTCAGTGGTTAAGAGCACTGCCTGCTCTTGCAGAAGACCTGAGTTCAATTCCCAGCACCCACATAGTGGCTAACCATCATCCATAACTCCAGTGCCTGGGGACACCATCTTCTGACTTCTGTGGGCATTGCACGATACAGGTACATTTATGTATGTGCAGGAAAACATTCATACACATAAAATAAAAAAATAAAATAAAAAATGGTAAATGTGGAAAATGTATGAAATTTTAAAAGCGCAATTATATATATAGTAAATGAAATATTTTAATTAGTTTTTGATATTCTCACAATTTTTACCCTCTAAGTTTTCATCTTCTGTTATAATGTAAGTTCTTACTCCTCCCTTATATTTAATTCCATCTAGTAGAACAATCAAAGCTTTCCATCTTATTGGTCTTACCATTTTGTTTAGAGTTTCTGGACCCTTTGTACTAATGTTTTCTAATATTTTATTTATTATTTTTATTTTACATGTATGAATGGATTTACATGTATGCATACATGTATGTAAGTGCACCTGTGTTGTGCAATACCTGTGGCAATCAGAAGTGGGCACCAGATCCCCTGGAACTGAAGTTCTAGATGGTTGCGGAGAAATTTTATAATAAGCCTAAATCATCAAAACACAGGGACAAACGGGGGGGGCGTGCCAAAGTATTCTAGTGTTTGACAGAGCAGGTGTGTCTGGATTGCAGGATGCTGTCTTTTTATACCAGTTTATTATTTTTAATTTTTGTATATGAGTGTATTGCCTGCAAGTGTGTAAGTACACCTGTGTCATGTAATGCCCATGGAGGTCAGAAGGGGGCGTCAGAACTGGATTTATGAATGGCTGTGAGCCACCATATGATCGCTACGAGCCAATTCCAGGTCCTCTGCAAGAACAACCATTGCCCTTAACCACTGAGTCATCTCTCCTGTCCCTACACCTGGCTTTTTACATGGCTTCTAGGGATGTGAACTCAGGTCATCATACTTGTGAACAGGCTCTTTTACCCACCAACCATCTCCCCAGCCCCTCAGAGTAATTCTTACTTCTATAGGAACAGAGATTCCAACCAGAAAATTCCAAGTATAGGGGGGATATTGAAATATTCTGATTTATTCCTACGTTGGCACCTAAAGAACTGTGACCCAAACACAAGTGAACCTACCTTTATCCTAAAATTCCTAACCAACGTTCTTCCCATCTTAAAATGTATTAAAATGTGTCTTAATTATTTCAGTGTGCTGCTGCTAATACCCACAATAGCTCATTTATTTTAAGACAATGCCAAAATCAGTGGGAAGAATCGTATTTCCTAAATAATTAACTTTAAAAGAAATTGGAACTTATTTACCAAGAAATTGTTACATTGAAGAGAGATGAGAAAAGATTTAAAGATTTTTGCCATTTGCACCAGTCTCCTGAACTGAGACAAACTCAGATTTTTTTCAGTTTTGTAAATGAAAGTTACTTTCTGACTGCATTCCTGTAATGTTTCCCAGTTTTATAAAATTTTCTTTAAAAATAAAACAAACAGGCTTCCCTGGGCTGCACAGCCTCCGGCGTCTTGGTGCCAGCATCTTTCCTGGGTAAGTACAGCGGGCCTAGCACGTCTTGACTCCCTCAGCCTCATTCACCCTCCCAGCTCCCCCACCCCATCTCTCCTCCTGGCCTGGGTACTGGCCCATTTCTTGTCTTGGCACCCCAGACACTGGGGCTAACCTCTCTGCCCAGAGTCACCACTGCTTCCTGATCCTTAGTATCCAGACCAACCCAGTTCCTCCCTGTGGTCCCCAGGAGCTCTTTGGGCCAGCTCCCACTGCCCCCATCTTTGCTTCCCTGGGCAGCTCAGCCACCAGCTTCCTGGTGCCAGCATCTTTCCTGGGTAAGTCCAGTGGCCCCTCCGCTCCTTGACTCCCCAGGCCTCATTCACCCTCCCAGCTCCCCTCCTAGCCTGGCTACTGGCCCATTTCTTGTATTGGAACCACAGACTCCTGGACTGACCTCTAGGCCCAGAATCCCCACTGCTTCCTGATCCTTTGCATGCAGACCAACCCAGTTCCTCCCAGTAATCAGCAGGAGGCCTCGGGGCCTCTTCCCACCCCCACCACCCTTTGCAATCCTGGGTGGCACAGTCACCAGCTTCCTGAGACCATCATCTTTCCTGGGCCATGCTCCCAGGCCATCCTGGCCCCCAAATTCCTGAGGGCAGCATCTTTCCTGGAAGGATCCAGATCTTTGGAGAAAGCTTGACCGCATCTGATCCTCATCTATCTTGGGCTTCTGTGGGAACTCCTGAAGATAAAAGGAATTTGGCCACTCCAGTATAAAATCAAAAGAAAGAACCTGAAGCCTGGAACAACCAGCTTTTCATACCCAACAAGTAAACCACAAAGGTACATAAAGTTTACAAAAAGAAGCAGACCTAAACTCAACAAAGGAAGTCTTGAGTCTCACACAAGAACAGAAACTACAAAAGAAATTCACATTTCAAAGTCACAGAGAAAAATAATAACATGAAAAATCAAAATAACACATCCCCACCAAGTACCAACAGTCCTCTAGAGGAGTACAATGAGAACACCCTAGAAATAACGCAGGACATGGAACTTAAAAATCAAAGAACTGAAGGAAGATAGGGATAAACTTCTGAATGAATTCAGAAAAGAGTTAGAAATATTGAAGAACACTGAGGCTGAAATGAAGAAGGAAGTGAAACACTCAATAAGCCAATTAGAAAAGGATGGAGAAAGCCTCACTAATAGGATGAATGAAATGGAAAACAGTATCAAGACTGGAAGATAAAGTGGATGAATTACACCACTCAAGCAAAGATTGTGAAAAATTTAAGAAACCACAAGAATGGAATATGCAGGAATTGTGTGACACCATAAAAAGACAAAACTTATGAAACATAGGCATACAGGAAGGACAAGAATCTCTAGACAGTGGCATGGACCAGATCTTCAACAGGACTATAGAAGAAAATTTCCCAAAATTAAAGAAAGACATGCCCATACAAATACAAGAAGCATATAGAACACCAAACAGACAGGACCAGAAAAGAAACTCTCCACAGCACATCATAGTAAAAACAGTAAATATATACAGAACAAAGAGACAATACTGAAAGCTGCAAAAGAAAAACAAGTCACATATAAAGGAAAGCCCATCAGGATAAGAGCTGACTTTTCAATTCAAACTATGAAAGCCAGAAGAGCCTGAAACAAAGCATTCCCAGTTTTAAATGACCACAGATGCCAACCCAGGTTACTTTACCCAGCCAAAATGTCTATTATAGTATAAGGAGAAAGAAAAAATCTTCTATGACATAAATAGGCTGAAAGAATTCATGTCCATAAAACCAGCCCTTCAGAGAGTTCTTGAACCAATACAAAGAGCTGAAGAAAAGAACAGGTATATGCAAAAAGACTGAAATAATTCCGTGCATTCTATCAGACCACAGTGCAATAAAGCTTGCAATCAACACTGGAAAAAGCCCTAATCACCACATGAACACATGGAGATTAAACAACACACTCCTGAATGATGAATGGGTCAAAAGAGAAATTAAGAAAGAAATAAAAGTATTTCTGGGACTAAATGAAAAGGACAATACAATGGAACAAAACCTCTGGGATACGTTGAAAGCGGTCCTTACAGGGAAGTTTATAGCTCTAAGTGCCTACATTAAAAAAATCAGAAAGAACACAAATAAATGACTTAACATTGCAACTCAAGACACTTGAAAAGCAACAGCAAATGAAACCCAAATCCAGCAGACAAGAAGAAATAACAAAAATCAGAGCAGAAATTAATGAAATAGAAACAAAGAAAACAATACAAAGGATCAAGGAATCCAAGAGCTTGTTCTTTGAAAAGATGAACAAGATTGATAGACCACTAGCCCAGTTAATGAAAAGAAAGAGCACCTCCAAAACAACAAAATCAGAGATGAAAGGGGAAACATCACAAGAGACATCAGAAAGATACAGAACATTATAAGGGAATACTTTAAAAACCTACATGCTGCTAAATTTGAAAACCTGAAAGAAATGAATGGGTGTCTAAAAGCATGGGAACCACCAAAACTAAACCAAGAAGAGATGAACAGCTTAAACAGACCCATAACACAAAAGGAAATTGAAACAGTAATACAAAAACTCCTGACTAAAAAAAGCCCAGGACCAGATGGATTTACAGCTGAATTCTACCAGACATTTAAAGATCTATATCCAATACTACTTAATTTATTCAAAAAGATAGAAATGGAGTTAAGCTTCTATGAAGCCAGCATCACTCTAATATCAAAGTCAGGTAAAGATACAACTAAAAAATAAAATTATAGGTCCATAACTTTAGTGAACATAGATGCAAAAATTCTCAACAAAATACTTGCAAACCACATACAGACACATATCAAAAAGATCATCCACCTTGAGCAAGTCAGCTTTATTCCAGAGATGTAGGGATGGTTCAATATACATAAGTAAATAAACATCATAATCATATAAACAGGCTCAAAGAAAAGAACCACATTGTCATCTCAATAGATGCAGAGAAGGCCTTTGACAAAATTCAACATGCATTTATGTTCAAAGTTCTAGAGGGAATTGAACTGGAAGGAACATATCTCAAAACAAATAAAGGCATATATAACAAACCCACAGCCAACATCATTCTAAATGGAGAAAAACTGGAAGCATTCCCATTGAAATCAGGAACCAGACAAGGCTGCCCACTATCCCCACTTCTCTTTAACATAGTGCTTGAAACTCTTTCAAGAGCAATAAGAAAGGAAATTAAAGGAGCAATAACTAGAAAAGAAGAGATCAAATTATCACTTTTTATAGAAAAGAAGAGATCAAATTATCACTTTTTATAGATGATATGATATTATGTTTAAAAGATGCTAAAAATTCCACCAGAAAACTCCTAAACAATATTAACACTTTCAGTAAAGTGGCAGGTTACAAAATTAATCTACAAAAGTCTGTAGCCTTTCTATATACTAATAACAAGCAGAGAAAGAGGACATGGAAACACTCTTTTTCAAAATAGCTGCAAAAAATGTATATATACATATTTATATGAATAAACCTGACCAAAAACATTAAAGAGCTCTACAATGAAAATTTTAATCTTTTAAAGAAAGAGATTGAGGAATACATCAGAAGATGGAAGGACCTCCCATGCTCATGGATTGGAAGAAGACTTTCTAGTACCTTCACAAGACAGACTCCATTGGAGGTAAAATTTTTGAGAACATAACATATCAGAGAATCGCAAACCTTTTCATTCTTGATTGATGATTGACATGGATATGGAACCATAGATTAGCAATCAAACCATCTGCATTTAGAATCATGTGTTCTAACATTCAGTGTCATGGAGAAATATAATTCCTGGTCCTTCTTGATTTTGACTTCTCTATGACAGCACTACCCAACAGAAATATAAAGTTGCCTACAAATGTTAACCACATAAGGAGTTTTAAATTTTTAATAGCCCCTTTTAAAAGAGAGAAAAGAAGGGAAGAGAAAGAGGCTAAATTCCTGAAAAGCAAACAAGACCATTGGGGAAGAACAAGGATGCCCCACGTCCTGCTGCTTCTTGACCAGAGATGAAGACCTAGCAGGCTTTTCACCCCTTGCCAGTAGAGCTCTGTTTCTTGATGACTGGGCCATACCAGACTAGATAAGACCAAGGCCAAACCTGGCAGCTTGGAGCTGTGGCCCACTGGTTCTCTCTTCTTTTTTTTAAATTAATCAATCCAAAATTAGGAGAGGGGGACCTGCACCATGCCACCAAACGCACTTAAAAGATCCAGGCCTTCCTGGGAGCTTTGGAGTTTTTGATTTCTCTACTTGTGGAGAGCTTTTCTCTCTGTGTGAGTATGTGTGTGTATGAGTCTGTTATGCCTGAGATTTTTTTTCCTGCTTTTTGATTCTTTAACTGGTGTAGAAAATGGACCCAATCAAGACCGCTAGAAAACATATGATGAAAATACTTCAAATACTTTTAATTTCTTCTTATTATTTTATGTATATGAGTGTTTTGCCTACATGTGCGTAAGTGCACCCATGTTGTACTCATATCAGAAGAGGGTGTCAGATCCCTTGGAAATGGAGTTACAAATGGTTGTTAGCTGCCATGTGGGTGCTGGGAATGGAACCAGGGTCTTCTGCAAGGGCAGCCAGTGCTCTTAACCACTGAGCCTACTTTCAATATTTTATTTGACCAACAACATCCAGATTATCATTTGAAGAAGTGACTAATATAAACCAGTTTAGTAAAGCACTTTACAAACTTTTCTGAAAGCAAGTCCTCAGAATCAAGTGTGTACTTAAATGACATGTCAGTGTGATGAGCTGTACATCAAGTACTAGGCTGCTAAGTGTGGCTACTACTGTTTGATTCGGTAATGAAGCTCGTGATGGATTTGAGATATTTTCTTTATTGCCATTGCTCTAATGTGTCTTTAGAGTTTCTCTTTATGAGGGCCAAATTTTTCCTGTATTTCTAGGCCCCCAGCACACCCATTTGCCCAACAACTCACTGTTAGAGTTTGGAGAGAATCCTTTTATTGCCTTGGAAATAGCTATCTCTGGTTCTGGGTATGTCTGTTGTTTGGCAGGCAAAAGACCTATGGTGCTTGCCAGTCCTGGGATAATTTAACAACTTCCAAGCTAGAAATATTATAAAACAACAATTGAATGTGTCTTCAAAGTAAAGTTTTGATGTATTTGATGTATTCCTCCTATTTCCTATTTATTCGGGGGAATTTTATTTAGTTTTATTTCTCAACCCTCTCTTTGAAGTGTTTTTGTGTGCACACTGTCATACATTTCATTTCAAAAACAACTTGTTCTTAATATGTTCATTTCTGACAGCATCTGTGCTTGTTTCGTGATTATAATATCTCTTCAATAATCACTGAGGATGTTTGAGTTGATGTTTTCAAACCTCCTCCCTAGCTGGTCTCTGTTTCTTCCAAGCTTCATTTTCCTTTCTCATCCATCTAGTTTAGTTTTTACATAAGAGTCTACGAGCCTCCCCTCTGCAATCTCACACTCCATTTTCTGTTGTTAGTTAAGGTAGAAAGCTTAAGAGTGGAGCTTATGCTACGATAAGCTGGCTGGAACGTTGGTCTTAGACCAGTGATAGTAAAACCTTTAAAACCTTCCCCTTGGGTTAGTCAGATTCTCCAGTGAAAGTTCCTCCTCTGTCTTTTCGTCAAGCTAAGACATTAGCTACTTCATTGTGGGAGCCAAGAGTGAGAAGCAGAACAGCCCTTGGCCACACGTATGTAGGCCCCTCTTGATCAAGCTGGTTTTCAATGTAGTTTCTCCATTTCCGGCTGTAAGAGGAGCTCTCCACTTCATAAGCTGCCTCCTTGACCCACTGACCATAATAAACATCAAGAGTTCTGCTGGTATAGGAGAAGCTGGTGAGGCAGAAATTGATTTTTATTATTTTTTTTCATGAAATTGTAAACATGTGTTGAGAGCTACTCTCAACACATATAAAAGAACTCCATAATAAGGTCATTATTAGGTCCTCCTTAATATGACATTGCTAGTCAATTAACTATGCCACTTAGGCAATTATCAGGCTTACCACTATATTAGAGTCTATTTAGAGTTTGAAAACAAATTGAGGTCAGAATAGTTTCAAAATTGTTTTCTTCGTTAAAGTGCATGTCTTCATCCTTGGTGGTCACCGATGTAAACAACCTAGGCTAGATTTACCAGGTGGTATACAGGCTTTTGACCTCTTGTAAAGCCCAAACTTCCAACTTTACTAAGTTCAGCCCTGGAGAAGCGGCCCCTCCCCACAACCCAGCTCAAAGCCTACTCACTTTGTGTATGTGGCTGGGATATACTGCCACCAGGTGGTCGATCTCGGTATCATTTCAAAGTCTCAACTACAAATGATTAATACATATTTGGAAGGGAAGACAATTTATGTTTCTATCCATGATATTTATTGAAAGATAATGCCTCTTTTGAGAGTCCCAACATTTCAGTATGGCATGCTAAAAATCTAATTCGCTTTACATTATCTTCTTTGAAAAGTAATTTTTAAAGGAAATATACAAACAGTCTGATATAATTGCACTTGACTTTCATTATTTAGACTATTCCTTCAAATACTTCTTGAATTCTTGGGGTGGAGAGGTGGCTCAGTGGTTAAGAACACTTGCTGTTCTTCCAGAGGACCCATGTTTGGTTCCCAGCACCATATGGTGCCTAAAAGTCACCGTTAACTCCAGTTCCAGGGGATCTGACATCCTCTTCTGGCTTCTTCAGGCATTGCACACATGTGGTATACTTACATGCAGGCAAAACACTCATACACATAAAATACAAAAATAAAAAATTAAAACACTTCTTGATTTCTAATTTTGAAATTAGGGTAAAATTTTAATTTACCTACTTAAATATTAGCCAATCATTTAAGTGCTTTTATCTCATAAGTTTAAAAGATTTTGAAATGTACCACTGATTACCCAAGTGTTTAGTTTCTGCTAGCCATTGAAATGGAAATTTTTCTATACTTCTTTACTTCAAGAGACCATGCCAGGAACCAACATCTAGATCCATAAAAACAAACAAACAAACAAATGTTAAGATAAATATTGTTTCATTAGCAATCAAAATGAACAACCTGCTGACACATCTCAAGGTCATTAGATACACCTAAAGGACGTCTTACCAAATGAAAAAGACACTCACCAAAGTCCATATGCAGTCTACTTCCATTTATAAAGAATTCCTAAAATAAAGCTGCAAGGTTGAAAACAACCAGCAATGCCAGAGGTTAAGGAATTGGAGAGAAATGCAGCAGGGTTTTCAGAGGGAAATTTTGGTGTCACAAAGTAATTTTGTGTCTTGATTGCAGTGGTGGTTCCACAAATCCACATTAGACAAATAGACTGAAGTTCTGAACATTGACAGAGACACCCTGATTTCAATGTCCTAGTTTTTTCTATTGTACACTGTCTATGTAAGATGGAACCATTGGGGATAAATGACTGAATAGTTCATAAGACCTCTTATACTATCTTTGTGACTTCCTGTGACATTTACACGTATTTAAACTCAGTGGGTCACAAAATAAAACAAAAAGACATGACTGTAGGAAAGGAACTTTCAGGAAGAAGGGCTTGACTGCAGAGGAAGGTAAGGGAGGGTGGGGTGAGAGTAATCAGAATGCAATATGTACATGTGTGAAGCTGTCAAAGAGTAAATTTAATTATCAAAACATTAAATGTTCAAAGAATTTCATGGGGGCTGGAGAGATGGCTCAGCAGTTAAGGGCACTGGCTGTTCTTGCAGAGGACCCCGGTTCAATTCCCAGCACTCACATGATGGTTAACAACTGTCAGTAACTCCAGTTCCACCTTCTTCTGAACAACAGGGGTGCACTTACACACATGCAGGCAATGTACTTGTCACATAAAAATAAAAAAGAATAAAAAAGAATTTCATAATCCATTTATTTCAGTAATTGAAATCTAATATCTGAAATATAAACATTAGGGTCTCCTTTAAATGAATTGTCAATTGTGGGCAAAACATGGCCCACTGTGTCTCCAACTGCAAAGAAGTGACAGAGACTCAAGGTAGGAATAAGCACAATTCATAGTGTGACCTCATGTTTCCTATTACTCTGGAGCAATTAATTTATACCTCTGAAGAATTTATGTCCCATATCTGCATTGTATTTGGACCCCAGTTCTCCAACTTCTGATTTTTAAAGATGGGCCCCTTGTTAGTTCCTAAATGAAGTAGGAGAGGTTTAATACACTTAAACTTGAATATCTGTGTACAGTAACACAATATCTTCAAATTTTGCTTTCTTTCTTCATTGCATGTCATATACTTTTATTACTTCTTGAGTGATTGTTTTCTTTCTCTTATTATTTGGCAGCAGTTGAACAATAACACTTTATAAAGAAGTCTGGAGGCTCGATTCTATGAACAATTCTGAAGTTTTAATGATGAACCTATCAATCATTGCAATTACAGTGCTTCTCACTGCTGCACCCTCAGAAAACGTGGCTGAACATTCCCCAAAATCAGATTTTAATGAATGACAACTTGATATTTATTGCAGGTTTATTGTATTTTACTAGCCTTTAATTTAAAGTTAAACTCCATCAACCATCTATTTAATTAATAACTAAGGGCATTCCCCAATATGAAAACTGACTATATTCTGTGAAATGAATTATTTTAAAACTTTTTTCATATTAATAAAACTCCTTATAGTTGGCTCACAAATTAATCCATAAAAGACAAATATAAACCTGGGATAATTTATCAACTTCCATGCTATAAATATAAAATAACAATTGATTGTATCTTCAAAGTACCATTTTTATGTATTTGAACCCTAACCTCATAAAAACACATTTTCCCTGATGTAGCCAGAAAACTGCTCTTTCAAGTGCTAGCCTAACCTCACTGTTGGTGTTTAGAAATGAATGTGATAAGTTAAAAGCATCCTGGGTGGGTTTCCTATGCGACCAAGCTCTTCCTGAGTCTTTGAGCAGATGATGGTAATTCTTTATTATGTTCCTTTACATGTTAATGCTTCTCCACAACTGTTTTCCATAAAAATGCATTGTCCCCATCTCTGTTTTAGAGCTATCATCTATGATTAAGGTCTTTTGTCAAAATACACAATTCTTTCATTAAGATGCATTCAAACAGCAAAACATCCCTCACATTCCCACGCCAGATTTACTGTCTTGCTCTGACATTATTTTTTCTAATTTCACACACGGTGGAAATCTAGCCTCAAGTAGATCTCATAACTTCAGTGGGGGTAGGGGGAGTTTTCTGGGCAGAGGTGTACGGTCTACACGGAGGTAATAGGTCAATTTGAATGTTTTCAGTCGAATTTCTCCATGCCAGAGAAGAAATGACAGATCTGCACGGGAAATGAATGATTCGGTATAAGCCGTGTGATAAGTGGGAGGGTCCTTTTGAGCAGTTCTGTGAGGCTGGCATCTGGAGGGCTCAGGTGAGATAGTACAGAAAGGTCTCAGCAGTCCCCTCATGCAGAGGACATGAGAGGGCATCTGGCAAAGCCACACCTAAGACCCAGTCCGGAGAAGGCGTCAATACCCTTGCAGTTTTGACTGGTGCTATTGTTAGGCAAGCGTCCTCTGAAAAGTGAGAACTGAATGGGGACCGGTCTAGAGACCAATGCTGAGAGTCGCTGGGCGCACTGGGAAAAAGGGGAAGAGCCGTTGACATTTTGGAAACAGAGTGCTCGTGCTCGGACCCCCGCGAGACAGCGCTGCAAAAAGCTGGCCGAGACCGCAGGCAGGACACGCTGATGGTGTCTGCCTTTCAAATGTGGGAAAGAAAAGGCCTAGGAGAATTCATGCCTTTGTAAGTCCCCCTCCTGGATGCCATAAACTATGCAAAACCCAAATAGAAGGTATTCTGTGTCTTTTGTCAGCCCTGGAACCTCGAGGGCATGCAGCTCTGGGGGGGGGGGTGACTTGGCACAACAGCTATCCATCCCAGAAATTCTGCACTAAGTTTTCTTTGCAACTTCTCTACCCTATGTGTCTTACCTCTTCTCCTGGATGTACTCCGTGCCACCCCAGTCACCTGATCCCTGCCAGTCTCCAGAAGTCACTCCTTCCAGACTAAAATGCATAAACAATCTCTGTTTTGACCAAAACTGGGAACTTCTCTGCCACCCCTCAAGGAGGAAGGAGCAGGCAAAATAAAGGAACCCCATAAACCTAAGAGGAGGTTGACCCTTAAGGGGTTAATGTTTAGGCATTCCAGTTTTTGCACTCAAGGACAGTAATTTATCTGTATATAGGAAAAGCTAGGCCAGCTGAGATGACAGTGCTCTACAGGGCTACCCAAGAGACATTCAGTGTGTTTAGCTGCAAGTGGAAAAGTAGGGTTGATTTTAGGAGAAAAAACTGGAAATCTCTAGGCAGCAACACTGATGCCATCTGTTCATTTTGGGGTGTCTTTGAACAAGTCACAACATACTTGATAAATTGTGCTCCAATATCCAAACTGCTTCTGTGTTTGGGAAAAGGAAGCTCTGTTTGGTCAAATCTATTGACTGCTTTTAGCATTGGCTAAATATTAACTATGCATAGTATAACTGTGTTTCAGTGAAGTCAAGATTTGAATTTTCTTGTACCTCATTTTAAATGGAGAGGTATGTCTTAGAGACAATCTGAAATAGCAGCTAGACAATTAACTGGCTCATGACATAAAATTAATCAAACAAAAATGTCACTTCCATACAAAATCTAAATTTCTAAACTGCAAGCTGTGTGAAAAGGAAATGGCCTGAAGAAATCAGCCAGGGCTGGGCTGATTTCACCACACTTGTAGAAGCAGAAAATGGACAGCTCTCGATCTGGAGAACTAAGGAAGGGCACAGTGGACGGAAGTCTTATCAAGACACAGTGTCTATGAGTTTTAGAAATTGGGAAATTTAACAAGGAAAGAGTTGAAGTGGAGCTGTGTTTCTGTCACAAGCCTAACTCCTAGTGTCTGTGGCACAGATACAGGCTCACTTTCTTCCTAGTGACAATGGGGTATGCAAAGTGCAGACATCAAGAAAACAAATGATTTGACTATACAAGCAAACATGCATTTAACTACAAAGGATTTGACTAGCTCCAAATTATGCCTTGACTTTGGAGCATTCTGTCTGTTTTTCCCACCTTATTGATCAAGTTGGTATTCTCAGAGTATGGCAACTGTGAACCAGTAGGATGTTGGATCATTTCAAGGGAAGATATCATACACACTGAAGTGCTCAATAAACTTCCCTTCCTAGCATCATTCCCCCTTTCTGTCACCCTCAAGCTCCCTCTTCTCTACATTCTACCACTGACATCTTACATCTTCATCTGTCCAAGTATAACAAGTCTGCATCCAATTCCGCATGAAACTTAAACTGTGTCACCAGTCTCCCAGAGAGGCTACTGTTGCTTTTATAAATGCCCATCTACTGTCATGGACAGGTGCTGCCAGTTCATTCCTGAATAGATGGTATCAATTCACTAAACCCCAAAGATTGTTGACCTTTTTAAAAAGAGATTCCCACTGCACAAGCTATTTTACAAAGTGACAAGGTCTTCTGTGCATGGAGATGAAATCAGTATCATTTAAACTGAGCACATTTCTTAAGGAGATGGTTGGCTACGTTGGTATGCACTGGTGTTCAAAGATTGTTAAATATCTGAATGTTAAAAAGGGACATTTTGAATAATTTCAGTTGTGCTTTTTCTGGAGGAAATAAGATACAGTGGAAAAAATAGAATACCATGTTGTAAATAGAATGTAAAATCAGTAGAATTAATAACAAGCCAATACTGATATAGCTTGACTGTGAAACTAATCAACACTTTAGCATGATGGAGAGATATGATTAAAGCAAAGAGCTATTAGACAATGAGTGTGCAGATTGCTGTGTGCAATCAAGGCTTGAAAGTGTGTGTGATTTAGAGTCAAAAGTCCTGGGTTCTAGCCCTACCTCTGCCACCTGAGGAAATTTAATTCCCTGCTCAGGGTTAGTGTTTTCCCAGATAAAATGAGATTGAGGTAAATCGTGTCTCTAGCCCAGATTTGACAATATTTGGCTTCTCAGATCAATATATCATTATGCAATACTTTATAATGCTAACAGACTAGTTGAGGCAAAATAAGACATTTGCTTAACACTTACCAAGCATTCACTATGTAAAAAAAACTTTTTAATGGAGATTTGAAATGCAAAGTTTGTAAAAGGAAACTCAAGTTTGACACATTGGTGCAATCTCCCAGTAGAGGTTTCCCAAACACCTGTTATTCTTCTAATAAAAAATTAGGAGGATTTGTGGAGATACAGCTACAGATTCAGGAGCAATCAACAATCACTTTGATTAGTGCTTTCATTTGTACTCCAAATCCTTGAGAATCTGAATAGTGGGAAGTCCAGGCAGCATTGTGGGAAAGCAGTTTGTGGTCCAATGGTCTCCTCTTAAAGCTACCAAATCTGATAGAATCTAATATTGCCATGATTATAAATTCACCTTTACAGATGACCTTTCTTCTGATATGTCCTCTGGCCTCCACCACAATGATTTTGTCTTTTATTTAGATGGTCTTTCAGTTATTAAAATGATTTTATATTATACATTTTACATTATACATTTCTCAAGAGTATATGTATTTCTTTTAAAAAATGATTATTTTAGTAACCAAAGGATTAACTGACAATGGTGGAATGTCAACTGTGTGTCGATGATACATTCTTACAGGGATGACACTGTGGAGGGGAAATTATCAAGACCTTAAAATTATATCATAGAGGAGAACCTCAGCTCTGTCCATGCAAAGCCCTTCCTGACTTTGCAATCGCAAACTGTAAAAGTTCTTGAGATTAGCCTTGTGCTTCTCCTCACTTGGACCTTTGACACAGATGGCACACAACGAGTCATATGAGTAGTCATTACATTTCTCAAAGATGTTAATCATCACCTTTTAATTAAAGTTTATGTACATGTATAATCAGAACTAATCTTATTCTTAATGCTACACCAACCAGAATTTTATTCAAGTTCAGTTTTCCAACCAATATATGAACTATCAGAAAGTTTCATTCCCTCACAGAATCAATCTCTCTCTCCTCTTCCTCCTCTCTCTCTCTCCTCTCTCTCCTTTCTTTCTCTTCTCTCTCTCCTCTCTCTCTCTTTCTCCTCTCTCTCTTTCCCCCTTTCTGTTTCTTTCTCTATCATTTCTTTTTTTCTGCACTGATCTCATTAAGCATTCAGTTAAACATTCTCAATAGTTTACCAAACATGTAAGAATGAGAAGTAAAGTAGTATACACATAAATTTAGGTTCTAAGACCTGTGAGTACAGTTTAAATTTTAAGAATATGAGCTGGATAACTGGTAAGAACAAGTCTCAGAAAATACAGCAGAAAAAAATTTCCTTGCTTTGTGTTGTATAGGATTGCCTTAGGAATGACAGAGCCATCTTCCCAAACTAGGTGAAGCTTACCTAAGTTCCTCCTCCTAACTGGCTTGTTGACAGTTCACATCCCCAAGGAAAGGGAGGGGAGGGGCAGGGCAGGGAGAGTCACAGGACCCTCAGCTGAGAGTTGTGCTACACATCCCAGTCACCCCTAATTACAGGTGACCTGGGGGAGGGGCCAGAGTATAAAGTGGGGAAGGGTTCTCTGCCAGTTTGTGCTGCTCCAGGGAAGCCATCATGAATCCTTGGGAGAAGACTTTTCAGTGCAGCCTTAGATGGAGGGGAACCATATCACCAAATCACCATATCATCATATCATTCATTGATCTGTAAGGAAACACATTAAATGTGTTGATTTCAAAGAGTACAGTTAGGTCAAATTGTATCTCTATTGTGGTTGGGACTGGGGAGGAGAGGGTAGATGCTTTTTACAACCCCCCATAAGGAATTTCTGCAACATTTTTATAATATGGTTGTCAGGAAAAGTAAGAGTACAACCTAAGGAATGTCAACAGGAGAAAAGTTAAACATCCATAAATGAATTCTGTTCATAGATACCATTAAAAATATTTTTTATTAACTTGGAAACTTTCCATGATGCAATCTTTTTAACAGTCGTTCTTATTTATTCTAACCTGTGCAGCCCAGGCTGGCCTCAAACTTGCAAGTATCCTGCTTCGGCCTGCGAATACAGGTACTCACTACTGTCACCAGATAAAATTATATTCCATTATTTTGCAAGTACAGAAACATGTTTAAGTTCTGACATACATTTTTCATTCTCCATACTTGGAATTCCTCACCTATTTTATTAAAATTAGAATAAGAACTAAGGTGAGCAAAGGTCAAATAGAAACTACTAGATGACTTAAAATCATGGCACAAATTTTCAGTGGGATTCTTTTCATTTCAGGGACAAATAACAGTCTCAAAAGCCAGACTTTAAAAGAAGAAAAGAATTTCACCTTGCTAAGATTTTTCCAGAAATCAGGTTGGAGTAATTATAAGATAAATAACAGTGAGATACAGAATGCAGACTATGGTGCACATTTTCATTCCACAGAAAGAAAGAAGCAAGGCCCTTCTAATCCCTGAGCATGAGGTCTGGACATTGGGTCCCAAGAGGGAAGAGAAAATAGATTCAGAGACCAAAGAAATGAGGACTAAGCTCTCCCATGGGGTCTAAAGCATTCAAAGGGGTCAGAACACAAGATAATTATTGCCAGTTTATAGGAGAGAAACAGATCAGAGATTATATTTTTTTTTTTCTGAGACAGAGTCTTCTTTGTTGTGCCCAACTGGGCTAGCTTCGACCTCATGGGGAATCTGGCTTCCTCTGATTCTCAGTGCTAAAGAGGCATGTAAATGAATGATACAAATATGTGCACATTGAGGTACATGGAAGTAGACATATCTGTCAGAAAAGCACCTGAACACACTGTGTTCCCTAGATGCAGTGTGATGAGAACTGGGAACCTGATAGGCTAGACAGGACAGATCAGAAACATGGAGGTATCAGGTAGATTACATCTAGGTTGATGGAGTTAGTGAGTTCAAAAATGAAGTTTAGTAAGAGAGGGGACGCTGGAAGAGTGAGCAGTCACAGTCAGAGAATAGAATAGCTAAGTTATTGGTCCTGAGGTTTTGCATGGTAGGAATCTCTAGGAACCCAGATGCTCAGGATTGAGTAAGTAAAGATACCACAGTACTCTTTCTCTCTGTCTACTCTCTCACAAGAGAGCCTGAAGTTAGCTGGAGCACTCTCTGCCACCACTCTGATTGTAGAATGAGATCATAAAAATATTCACAGGCACTGTTGTGTTGCACTAAAATTTTATTGACAGAAAAAAAAATTAACAGGGGATAAGGGCTAGGGATTAGCTCAGAGATAGAGTATTTGTCTTACAAGTGCAAGATCCTGAATTCAATTCCAAATGAGAGAGAGAGAGAGAGAGAGAGAGACCCCAAATGGGTGTATGAGTAACAGGTTGTTGAATGGACCCTTGGGCATTCTACAGAATGGTAAAACATGGTATTAGCAGGAGATAACAAGAATTGTGGATGCTCTAGGAAGACCCATGTGCCACCAGAGCTATTAAGTTTCCCATGTCCAAGGTCAGTGAAAGATCAGCAAGACTTTCCATAGAATCCATCTCACAGTTGAGCATCTTCCCTTGCCCATCCCTCAATTATCTTTTAGCTATTCCCAAAATCAGTTCTCCTTGGCCAACTCGCCTACACATGTCTAGCTCAGAGCCTGGAGAACTCTTACTGTCAAAACGTTGGAACCATCTGTAAGACAATTAAACGTTCCCACTCTTCTACCTTTCCTACATCATAATTGTTTGCATTTTATAATTGTTTTCAATGTTCAAATTCTTAAACAGCTGGGAAATTTGGAGATTAAATAGATGAAGACTGATCCAACTGATTTTCATTGACATTTGATAGCTGCTCAATAATTTTTTTCAAGTATCCTTGCAACTTGTCTGAAACAGTATAAGAAAATACCATCTGGCCAGGTGGTGGCATACCTTTTTAATCCCAGGACTCAGGAGGCAAAAGCAGGGGGATGTCTATGAGTTTGCAGCCAGGGCTACATAGTGAGATGGTGTCTCAAAAAATACAAATAAAAAAATAATCATCTAACTTTAGATTACAATCATGTCGTGTTTAAACTGGCCAAATAAATTAGAAAATGTACTTTATTTGACTCACATAAGGATTTCTTTGAGGATCCTGACTAGAAGAATATTATATGAAATAAATAGAACAAGCTAAAAATTGACATAATAAATGGAAAGCAATAATTCTTAAAAGCTACAATTGAAGAAACTGTAAAAGTAAATAAAAATTCAAATGCCTATATATAAATGAAGATTAGAAATTGTTATTATGAAGTGACTTGCTTTTATTTTTCCCTTTGAAATTATTTACAGTGTGTTTTGCTACATAAAACATTTGACGGGACTGTGTTCTGTTTCTTGTGTTTGTATAAGTTTGTTTGGCATTTTCCTCTGTCCGTCCTTGCTGTATTCCTTACTTTGCTTACATGATCTTTCACTACATAGAAATTTCATTCCCAGCACATCGCTTTCTGTCTGTGACCATGAAGTCTAAGGATGACTTCATGGTTAATGTAGTTTTTTAAATATTTTTCAAGTTTGAATATATCTTTGATGGAATTTCTAATTTTATAAACTGTGCTGGATAGCTTTAGTGTCAACTTGACACACCTGGGGAATTGCCTCCATTGGATTGGCCGGGTGTCGAGTATTGTTTCTTTGTAAGTCACTCCCCTCCCCCTCAAAGGTATAAACTATGCAAAATTCAGATAAAGATGTGTTATGCGGTTTGCTTACCTGCATCAGGAGCAACAGACCCTAAGAGAACTCGGGCGACAACCTTGAACTGAGGTTCTCAGGCAACTGAACAGATTATTGCCCTTCTGGGATCATAGCAGGGTTTTATGAATGAGCATGCAGGTCAGGTGTCTCTAAGGAAGACAGATGACACATTAGGGCATTAGTCTTCTATCAGGGCTCTGAACATTGCTTTATATTTTTTGTTGGCATTTGAAAGTTGACTCTACTGCTTAATCAGTAATCTAGGCTGGTCTACCTTTGAGGTTAGCTCAAAACCTTGACCTGGAATTGAAAGCTTTTAAGAAATTTTGTGACAAAATTGATCTAGACACTGCTTTACCAACAACCTTAACATATACAACAATTTTATCAGAATTACACCATAAGTTATTCTAAGATGACCTCAAAGCACAAGATGTTACTGGGGTCTCAGCCATAATATAAACATTCTGTTACCTGGGAAGAGAAATACAGAAAAACAAAAACAAAAGAAATATTCCACTGATTGTAGCTAATTCTTCTCTGAGCCTCATAACAGTTGAGTGTAGTTACAGGGCCAACATTCTGCCACAGAAGTTGGGTAATTTACTAACCGACACAGTATGACCTGGAAGAAAGGAATTATTTTTACTACAGAAAAGGGTAAAAGAGAGGCTGGAGAGATGGCTCAACAGATAAGAGCGCTGACTGTTCTTGTAGAAGACCCAGGTTCAAATCCCAGCACCCACATGGCGGCTAACAACTGTCCATAACTCCAGTTCCAGGAAATCTGATGCCTTCTGTCTTCTGAGGACATAGCATGACACAGGTGTACTTACATACATGCAGGCATAACACTCATACAGGTAAAATAAATAAAAAATAAAAAATAAATAAATCAGAATGTGAAGAAAGGAAGGAAGGAAGGAAGGAAGGAAAGAAAGAAAGAAAGAAAGAAAGAAAGAAAGAAAGAAAGAAAAGAAGAGAAAGCAGGCTTGGCAGTTAAGTGCATTTATTGCTATTGCAGAGGACCAAGAAAGAAAGAAAGAAAGAAAGAAAGAAAGAAAAGAAAAGAAAAGAAAGCAGGCTTGGCAGTTAAGTGCATTTATTGCTATTGCAGAGGACAAGAGTTTGATTCCCAGCACTCAGGTCAGGCAACACATAATTGAGAGTAACTCCAACTCTGCAGGACTCAATCCCTCTGGCTCCACAAGCACCAGGGTTCCCATGCACATTCCTACACACAAAAACACATGTTTGGAGGGGGGATCTGTTAGGGGGATCCAGGGGGAGTTTGATGGGGAAATTGGGAGGTGGATAAGACTGTATATCATTGTATACTTGCATGGAATTCTCAAAGAATAAATTTAACAGGAAAAAATATTATTGACTTCTGAACAAAAGAAGAAACACACAGAGCGACAAGAATGCACACATCTCCCCTCAGTCAACACAAATGCACGTGTTTAGTTATTCGTTCACCACAGCTGATCTCCTGATCTCCTGATCTCCCTCCTGCATCTCTTTCAGGATATTCTACCGCTTATCCTGGACCCTGGGATGCCACACTCCATATGTTATTACATAGGAACCCTGCATATGACATAGGAATCCTGTATCTGGATCCAGTCAATGAATGACCAGATGGGATGCTATGTTCAGATTCTTAGGAGCCTAGCATCTGTGGGATAAGGCTGTGGTTTCATTGGTAGAGAGCTTGCCTAGCATGCCTGAGATCATAGGATCCAGCAACACATAAACAAATTATTCTGGCATATACTTATATTCCTAGCATTCAGGAGGTAGATGCAAGAGAAACAAAAGTTTCAGGTCCCCTTGAGCTATATAGGAAGTTCAAAGCCAGGTTGGGATACATGAGACCCTATCAAGGAGGAGGAGCAGAAGGAGGGGCTTCTTTTGGATATCCATTGGCTTGTCTGTCTCTGTGAACTGCATTTCTCATATGGGAGGTGGAGACTGGTCCATCCTCTGGACTGACTGCCACATGGCTCTGGTGTTTGTCTTTACAGCATAGCCACACACAGAGATTTACTAGCATTTGGAGTTCAATTGAAAGAAAATAATTGAGCCAACTAGGATAGGGGGATCCCAGAACCAACCAATGACAGCTCAGACCAGAGTTATAGGGAGAGGATAGAGGAAGTACTCAAGAAAATGGCCAACATTTTGAGCATCTCAAAATGACTTATTCTAATCTGTAATGTTATCAAACAGCCTGGAAATTCCCTGAAGAGGTATTTTTCACCACATAATGACAGTTTCTGCTGCTTAGTAACTGTCCAGGACTGTCATTCTTCAAAGAAACCTCTTTCATTAAACCTTTTGAATGCAACATTCACAGAATGCAAACGTTTTGTCATTGCATTTTTATCAAAGACCAAGAAACTTGTGTTGAGTGGTTGGCCAGTGAAATGGCTTAGTGGGGAAAAGTTCTTACCACCAAGCCTCATAATCAGAGTCTGGATCCCCAGGACTCACATGGTGGAAGGAGAGAACGGACTCCCACAAATAGCCCTCTGACCTCTGAGGCTCCTTTGTACTTTGTATATGAATTGCCATGGTAATAAATTCCTAAATGTTTTTTAATATGGAAATGAGATTGTAAATGTATAGTGTTTGATAAGCCAGCAAATAATCAAGTGTGGGGTACGTTTCCTCTTCTCTCCCCACGCATTTAGCAAACCAGATTTAAATGGAGTGCCTGCCACCTGCTATAAGCCACGTTATTTATTTATTTTCTAAATTCCTTTGTATATGAATTGCCATGGTAATAAATTCCTAAATGTTTTTTAATATGGAAATGAGATTGTAAATGTATAGTGTTTGATAAGCCAGCAAATAATCAAGTGTGGGGTACGTTTCCTCTTCTTTTTTCTCTCCCCAGTTCTATAGTATGACTCTTCTAAGCATGTTGCTCACTACAATGCTTTGGCATGTTCAGAGAGAGAAATATAACAAGAATTAGGAGGTACAAATCAAACCGAGTATTCCATTAAAACTTCGTTGTAGAAGTGCCAAGAATTAAAGTCCAGGAAGGAGATTACTGAGATTGAAGGAAGTTTAAGCCTAAAGAATTTAAATACTTAAAGCACAATGACTCCATCGATCACAGGGCTCCACATCTTCATTTAAAAGTGAAGACTTTGAAGCTCACAAAAAAAAGTGAAGTCATGTTAACAAAACTGCTGGGTTTCTTAATGACCAGTGCAGTGCTCTGAAAACAAGAAAGGGTGTGACCTGAACCTACAAGGGATGTCATTGACAGCTGGCTCAGCACTTTAATCTACGTTGCCAAGGTCAAGTTTCACTTGGATGACTCAACTAATATGATTGCAATTTTCTCAGATGAACTGACTTCACGTGCACTGTACCTCAGTCCCCCTTCCCCATGGCTACACTACATAGTTGAACTTGCTGTCACTCAAAACAACTCTGAAATGTCTAATCCTACACGAGAGCCCATGCCCTCAGTCCCCATTCTTTCCAGAGCTCCAGCTCCTGTCCTGCCACATAATGTGTCCCTTGAGGTCAGTAGTACCACCATGTCAGTTCCCTCCTCTTTCATCCCAGTCAGCTTCTCCCCAGAGTTTCCCATTGTTTCCCTCCAGTTCAGATTCCCTGAAGTTCTGTGGAATTATTGACATTTTTGCAATAATCCCAAATCCTATAACAAACTCCCCCCCACAATACTAAAAATTAAGGAAAAACAAAACTATGGTTAGCCCTGTAATATTTCTTCTCTGCTTCAAATACTTAGTACTGAGATTTTCAAGATAAAAATCTCCAAATAAACCTAATTAGCCGACTGATGAATGCTGACTTTGAGATCTCAGCTGGCCTCCAACTTTCCCCATGACAATGACTTGAAAGTGACATACTCATACACAAGTGCTGTGTATCTTCAGGTGACATGGAGATGACCAGGCTATAATCACTATCACATCCTGCCCTTTTCCCTGGAGGCAATCAAGCTACAATCACTATGACACATTCTGTCCTTTTTCCCCGCCCCAGTGACTCCTTTTCTGCTCACAGGATGAAATATTTTCCATCCCTCCGAGACTAACCCTCACACATGCACTGCAGTGTGCTCTGTATCACATCTTCTTATTCTGAGAACCTCCAATTATTTTTCCCTTCAACTCAAAGAGGAAAATACATAATTCTGAAACATAGTCAATATCTTATCTCAGAAATGATACTGTATTTTAAGTCCTCACCTTAATATTTTTCAGTTTTCTGTAATCCAATATAATGGAATATTATTCAGCTATGAAGAATGATGCACTGACACATGCTGTAACATGTATAAACCTTGAAAAGGTTACATAAAATGCAAAAGGCCATGGGGCTGGAGAGATGGTTCAGTGGTTAAGAGCACTGACTGCTCTTGCAGAGGACCCGGGTTCCATTCCCAGCACCCACATTGCAGCTACAAACTGTCCTTAACTCCAGTTCCAGGGGAATCTGAAGCTCTCTCTGACCTCTGTGGCCGAAGCTCTCTTCTGACCTCCGCGGCATTGCACAACATGGGTGTACTCACATATGTGCAGGCAATACAGTCATACACATAAAATAAAAATAGAAATATTTTTTTAAAAAAATGCAAAAGGTCAGACCCAAAAAGTCACATGCATGACTTCATTTTTATGAAGTTTCTAGAGTAGGCAGTTTTATGTTGAGAGCGTGTGTGGTGGTTTGAATGAGAAGTGCCCCCCAAAGACTCAAGTATTTGAACACTTGCCCAGTTGGAGGTGCTGTTTGTAGGTCATGTTACATTAGGACGTGTGGCCTTGCCTGTCAGTGGGAGCAGGCTTTCATAGTTCATGGCCTTGGCCCACTTCCACTTGTTCCTTCTCTACTTCTTGTGCATGTTTGATGATGTGAGCTCTCAGCTTCCTGCTCTGGAAGCCTCCTGCCATGCCCACTTCTTTCTTTTATAAGTTGCTTTGGTCATGTTCTGGGGTTTTGCTATGGGGGGGGTGTTTTTTCTTAAATCATAGTAACAGAAAACTAACACACTTTTTATACAGTGTGATTGTCATGGGTGGAGGGGATGGAAATGAATGGAAAGTAACTGCAGGTGGGTATGGGTTTTCTTCGAGGATGCTGCCAGTGTTCCAGAATTCATAAATGTGGCTATACCAAAAACCATTGAATGGTGAACTATAAACTATATCAAAATAAAACTCCAATTTCTTTGAACTAGAAGAATCTATAGAACTGTTAATACCAGCGTTTTCATACACCGAGTAAAAGGCCATCATTACTTCTACCTTTAATAGACAGACTATTGAACAAATCACAGTCACCAAGAAAGCCACAAAGAGTGGCCAATTTGCAACACAGAATATGTCTGCAACAGCTCATTCAATAATTGTCTAATGGCAAATGAACCTAAGTCATAATAAATCATTGAAATATAAAAAACTTCAGAACCATTTACTTTTATATACCAAATAAGTTGATGAAAACTTCAAAACCATTTCATTTTTAAATACTTAATTCAGTTGATAAGATAGATAATACCTATGTTAATTGAGCTTGGGAGAGTGATTATAATTAGCCTCCTGTATAATTTTTTTTCCTAGATAAAATTAAAACAATTATCTTAAGTGAAACATAATTTCAAATGGTAAGATCTAAATAAAGTGAGATGTCTAATTAAGTCCCCAGGATATTACATTGGACTTTATGTAACCTTACAAAATTGTTTATGAACATTAATAAGATGGTAAAGTTCCTGGATATGAAAATGATAATTAACTCAAAGAAATAAGCTTGTGTCTTATTAGCATGCAATTGCACACTGATTCGTTTGAGAAACTTTTGAATGTGAACAGTATACTAAGAACCATATTGAATTTGGCAAATTATTAATGATGCATCCAGAGTGCACCTTTGATTGATTCAAGATGAACAATAATCTGTACCTCTTCGTAGGTAAAGGAGATAGACTAGAATTCACTCTTCCTAACTCAGATGATGAGGACCACTTGTCCAATAAAATGGACATCAAAACTTCATCAACTATGAGGTTATGTTGGAGAGCATTGTCTTGTCCTTTCAAAATGTTGCTTCCTATTTTGAGTCCAAATACCTTGAACTAGATCTTTTAAATGATAGAATTCTTGGCTCTGTTCTGTGTCTAAGTTGAAACCAAAAAGTTTGATCAGCGACTGATCAAGTCTTCATTCATATAACCTCCCTGTTCAACAGCTCCCCTGTTCCACCTGTTCACTTGTTCAACATGCAGTTTAAAGTAGAATTATTTTTAGTTTACAAGATATCTTCCTCCCTCAAGACTTTTTCCAAACCTCTAAGTTCACTCCTGTGGGCAGAGATTACAGTTTCTTTTTGGCTCTGTTATTGATGGAATAGCAGGATCCCTGAGCTCATGCTCATCAAGTGTGGTCTTGTTAAGGCACACTTTTCCCCGGAGCTGTTGCCAGAACAGTAGAGTCTATAAAGCTCTGATCTCGTGATACAAAAGGAGATTAATTTGGACATCAGATGTTGATTCCAGACCCCAAAGTCCACCTACAGTTTTCCCTCTATAGACACTTCATCTTAACATATAGGAAGCATATATTGAGTCATAGATTCATTGACTCAACAAAATGAACAAAAGAGTGATTTGTAAACTAGCAAAGTGAAACACGTATTCATGATGAGAAAGCTTTCTGTCACCTTATCCCTAGGTCCTTGCTCACAAGAGAAATGATATGCAAATTTAAAAAATTAAAGCATGAATTAAAACACACAAAATGGGGGTGATTTTAATATGATTTTCAGACCATGATAGTGACATTTGGCACTTGAGAAAGATGAGATAATAGGAATCTCAGTATTTACTTTTCTGGACAGTTCATAGTCTCACTGGGCACCTCCTCCTCCCCAGCCTTCCTTAGCCCACCCTCCCCTGCCTATCCTCAGCGCTTATTTTCATCTTACTAAGTTAAACTCCTTCCTCCATGCACCTGTTCCTGAGTAGCCTGTGGTTTTTGAAAGCAAAGACTGAATATGCCATTTCTGTCCCTTCAAACGCCATTTCTAACCTTCAAACTCCAATGAGCAGTAAGTTCTTAACAAATACTAAATAAAAAGAGAAAAGGAAGGGAAGAAACTCTGCAGCCAAAGATTGAATCAGCCTCAGATGAGAACTGTGTTTACACGATATTACATTGTGGCTGACATGTAGCGTGCAATTGGGCAGAGCATGACCAGAGCTTTTATTTCATTATTTCCCAGGTAAGAAAAGTATAGTTACCATTTACATAGCATTTACATCATATCCCATATGACAAGGATTTTGGATATTATTAGAAGTATACAGTTATTTCTCTAAGCTTATATTTAAATATGATTCTATTTTATATGAGTCATGAGTACTAGTGGGCTTTCCTTGTACATGGGGGATTCCAGTCCCCACAAACTATTTTCTACTCCGTAATACTAAATGTCACCTATACATTTGTTCCATAGTATTAAAGGTAATAATTCATATTTAAAATGTCACGTTTTCTAGATTCCAGTCTGCATGCTTCTGAAAGTGATCGACTTTCATCGACAATAACTATCCTTGAGGTTACGCTCTGCTTGAATTTGGAGAATCATGTTAATTTAATCAGGAAATTATGTTTAAGTCAGTGTACCTTTGATTCTTCTTGAAATATCTCCTCAGGACTACTGATTTAGTTTTTATGCATGGATTTTTTTTCTGTAATCCCATTGCAAACAACATCCCTTGGATATTTTTGCTTTTACTTTTTTGGATTTAATAAATCTGTCAACAGTTATGATTAATTGCCATTACCCAGTGTTTCCCATTTCTCTCTAACTAGTGCTCATTCAAGCTCCATCACCTTTACTTATATCCAAAGAATCTTTGTTACATAATGACATAATCTGTAGACAAATTTTTGCATTTGAAAAATGGCATAGAGACAGAAATTCACACTAGAAGAAATCCCAGAAATCTTGACGATTAAACATGAAAATTAAAATCCTAAATTGCTGGGAGATGAATTTAACACTTATGTCATCTTTAAAAGGATATCTTTCTCAGCTGTGGGGAAGAATGGTTTAAATTAATAATATAGAAATGTTTAACATCGGACATAAAAAAGCAAATGAATTCTTGAGAAAGCTTATTTATAGGCAATGCATCATGTAGATATTTAGTACATACTAAATCAAAATGTAAACAGAATATCTTTCATCAAAAAGACAAAAATAAGCCAGACATGGTAGCAAACACCTTTAATCTCAGCACTCGGGATACAGAGGCAGGTGGATATCTGTAAGTTCAAGGCCAGTATGGTCTACATAGTGCATTCCAAGCCAGCTAGGCTACAGGGAGTCCCTGTCTCAAAAAGCAAAAAATAAAAAGAGAAAGTTAAAAGTCACAAGCAAGAAGACAGAAAATGTAACTCAAGCAAAAGCATTTAATTCCCAAACTTTCACTTTTTTAATTTTTATTTATTTGTATGGATGTTTTGACTGCATGTATGTATGTAAGTGCACCCATGTTGTACAATGCCTACAGAGGTCAGAAGAGGGTGTCAGATCTACTGGACTGGAGTTACTAGTCACTCTGTGGGTGCTGGGAACCAAACCCGAGCCTTCTGCAAAAGCAGCCAGTGCTCTTAACCACTCCAGTTTCCCAAAGTTGTCTAAAAAAATAATTTAAAATACCTCTGCTTCCCTGGCCTGCAGGACCTGCAGGCCTCTCTCCAACCTACAGGATTCTCTCTCCCAGACCAAACCAGCTCAGCAGTGCAGTCCCCAGGGGCCCTTGCACCTCCCAGGCCAGTCCAACCCCCAAATCCCTGAGGACAACAACATTCTTAGAAGGATCCAGACCTTAGGAGAAAGCCTGAGAGCATCTGATCCTCATCTAACTTGGGCCTCCTGAAGACAAAAGCAATCTGGCCACTCCAATATGAAATCAAAAGAGAGAACCAGAAGCTTAGAGGAACCCGCTTTTCATGCCCAAAAAGTAAACCACAAAGACACATAAAGTTAACAAAAAGAAGCGGACTTAAACTTGGAGGCTTAAGTCTCACCCAAGAATCAGAAACTACAAAAGAAATTCACATGTCAAAATCACAAAGGAAAAATAATAACATGGAAAACCAAAATAACATATCCCCACTAAATACCAATAGTTCTCTAGAGAAGTACAATGAGAACCCCCTAGAGATAATGCAGGATGTGGATCTCAAAAGAACAATTATAAACATGATAAAAGAATTAGGTGAATTTAAAGAACACACAAAGAAATCAAAGAACTGAAGGAAGATAGAGATAAACTTCTGAACGAATTCAGAAAAGAGTTAGAAATATTGAAGAATACTCAGGCTGAAATGAAGAAGGAAGTGAAACACTCAGCAAGCCAATTAGAAACAACAGGAGAAATCTTCACCAATAGGATGAATGAAATGGAAAACAGAGTATCAAGACTGGAAGATAAAGTGGACGAACTAGATCACTCAAGCAAAGATTATGAAAAATTTAAGAAATCACAAGAATGGAATATGCAGGAATTGTGTGACACCATAAAAAGACCAAACTTACGAATCATAGGCCTACAGGAAGGACAAGAAG
>NW_008357032.1:696674-697662 GCF_000622305.1 Nannospalax galili | reverse complement strand
TACTAAATAAAAAGCAGGTGTAGCAATTCTAATATCTGACAAAATAGACTTTAAAGTAAAACTAATCAGAAGAGACAGAGAGGGCCACATCATTCTGATCAAAGGAACAATAAATCAAGAAGATATTACAATCATGAACATATATTCACCAAACTCTGCTGCACCCAACTTCATAAAAACAATAATACAGGACATTAAGACCCAGATTAATCCCAACTCAATAGTAGTAGGGGATTTCAATACCCCACTGTCTCCATTAGATAGGGCATCAGGGCAGAGAGTTAACATAGAGTCATCTGAATTAAATAATACCATATATCAAATGGACTTAACAGATATCTACTGACTATTCCACCCAAGCACCAAAGGACATACTTTCTACTCAGTACTCCATGGAACCTTCTCCAAAAGATGTCAAGGGCACAAAACAAACCTCAACAAATACAAAAAGATTGAAATAATTTCATGCATTCTATCAGACCACAATGTAATAAAGCTTACAATCAACACTGGAAGAAGCCCTAATCACCACATGAACACATGGAGATTAAACAACACACTCCTGAATGATGAATGGGTCAAAAGAGAAATTAAGAAAGAAATAAAAGTATTCCTGGAACTAAATGAAAAGGACCATACAATACAACAAAACCCCTGGGACACGCTGAAAGCTGTCCTTAGAGGGAAGTTTATAGCTCTAATGGCCTACATCAAAAAAAATCTGAAAGAACATAAATAAATGACTTAATCTTGCAACTCAAGACACTTGAAAAGCCACAGCAAATGAAACCCAAACCCAGTAGACAAGAAGAAATAACAAAAATCAGGGAAGAAATTTACAAAATTGAAACAAAGAAAACAATACAAGGAATCAATGAATCCAAGAGCTGGTTCTTGGAAAAGATAAACAAGATTGACAGACTTCTAGCCCAGTTAACCAAAAGAAAGAAAGAGCACCTCCAAATCAACAAAATCAGAGACAGAAGGA
>NW_008357032.1:688910-695150 GCF_000622305.1 Nannospalax galili | reverse complement strand
TGTAGAAGAATGAAACTAAACCCCTATCTTAAACCTTGCATAAAAGTCTATTCCAAATGGATCAAAGACCTCTATGTAAAGCCTGAAACTCTGAAACTGTAAGAAGAAAACATTGGGAAAAACCGACAAGATATAGGTGTACGAAAGGATTTTCTAAACTGGACATCAATTGCTCAGGAAACAAGGTCAAGAATCAAAATATGGGACCTCATTAAACTAAAAAGCTTCTGTAGATCAAAGGAGGCAACCAGGGAAGCAAACAGAAAACCCACAGAATGGGAGAAAATCTTTACCAGTGACACATCTGACAGAGGTTTAATATCCAGAATGTATAATAAACTCAAAAAACAGAGAATCAAGACAAGAAGCAACCCAACCAAAAGATGGGCTAGGAAAGGCAGGGCAGGGGCTCACAAGCAGACAGCCTACCCAATGGTCCTTAATTTGAGTCTCAGAACGTGCAAGAATTAATTTGGCAAACTAATAAAACTCAGGCTAAAATGATTTCTGATAAGAAACAGGTACCCATCAGTCTTTGCTCTTTGCTCTGGTACAGAGCAAGAAGCCCTAAATCAGGAATCTGGCCTCAAACTTGATTCTACATATCATCTAGTAATAAGTGTAGTCTTTATTACCTTATCTATCTTTTCTTGAAACTCTTCAATTCTTTGCTGTTCCTCATTGATTCCTTCACTCAGCATAGTACACTGAGACTTTATATTTAGTAATTCACTTTGTAGCTGAGACTGTTCCTAATAACAAAAGAAGATTTTATTTCTTTTTAACATGGCTATTTTATTTTTATACAGTGAGGCTAAAAACATGATAGGGTTCTTTTGCAATAAATTAAGAATACATTAACTACAATGGACTCTGGTACAGCCAGATAATATGATTAAATACCATAAGAATAATCAAGGATTAGCCAGGCATGGTAGCACACGCCTTTAATCCCAGCACTGAGGAGGCAGAGCCAGGTGGATCTCTGTGATTTCAAGGCCAGCCTGGTCTACATAGTGAGTTCCAGGACAGTTGGGGCTAC
The DNA here is from genome assembly GCF_000622305.1 of Nannospalax galili. Lineage (NCBI taxonomy): Eukaryota > Metazoa > Chordata > Mammalia > Rodentia > Spalacidae > Nannospalax > Nannospalax galili. The sequence goes on along the minus strand of NW_008357032.1, from coordinate 694,108 downwards.
AGAGAGACCATGTCTCAAAAAGACCAAAAAAAAAAAATTGGGTTAGTTTAAGGGAGTCGGGAGGGAAGTGTATGCAAGGAACCTAGGGGATAAAGGGAAAGAAGGAGCTCAAGAGAGGTAGGACCATAGGAGAAGGGTATTATTAAGGGAGAAAGGGGGGAAATGGGGGCACCTTAAATGGGAAAACCATGAAGGAGGGGTGAGACAATGCGAGAGATAAACAATTCCTTGCTAGTTTTGAAAACCAGAGAGAACCATATTACTCCTACAATCTACTGACATACATACTAGATCAAGAAATATATGTCTAGGTAAGGTTTATCTGCGAATAATTGCTCTTTGCCCAAGATTTATCTAAATGACACACAGTAATTAAAAGTACCAGACTGGTGGAACTAAACTTCTTGCATGTTTAACAGACATATTTTGAGGCCTATACTAATTTGGTCAGAGGGACATAAAGGACAGTTTTTGCTCCTTGCCCTCCTAGGTCATCTAGTTCCAGGGGACTCTGAGCATCTCTCAAAATGTCCTATAATGATGGTGGGTCAAGGATACCCCAACAGATGAACTTGCACCAGTGTCCAGTCTACAAAGAGGAAGGTCAACACAGAGGAATCACTTCCTCCATGCTTCCAAGTGAAGCCAACCATCGTCAAGCAGGACATTTGACTTATCTTCACATAGGCAGAACTGGTGAAAAGAAGGAGCCAGGGGCTCCCCCAAACCCATGTGACTCCTGAGGAACAGATCCTCAAACGACCTTAAGAGTAAAAATAAATTGGTTTATCTTGACCAACTGTATGGCCTTAAACACCCAAAAGGAAAGTATAACGAAATATTAAAGGGGCCAATATAATTTCTTAAGATTCCTTATGCATAGCTAAAGGCTACATAACAAGCAACAATGCCAGATAGGAGATACCTTCTTTTGAGTTGTTGGCCAGGGTGGCCAAAGGGGCTCCCAAATAGTAACCCAGCATAGAACTGGGATAATGAACAGCAGACCCTAATCTTATCTAGAGGAGTATTGACAACTGATTGCTGCTAGAAGAGGAACAGCTGACCCTCCTAAAACAAAGACCTCTACATAGGCTGACTAGATCCACCAGATGGGCAAATAGTGTGGAATGGCTGGGGGTGCCAACAACACAGCAGACAGTAGCAATGATATTAGAGTATAAGGGCTCTAGTGAGAGGAAGGAGGCTGTGGGAGGGTACTGTCTGGGAAGTGGGTGTATAGTCGAATAAGACGGTTTGGGATATTCTGTGTGATACACACACACACACACACACACACACACACAAAATCAAGAAATTTTAAAAAATGCATTATATTTGAGGAGGAAGCATGGAAATTTACATCATGCTAATTAGTAGAGGTGATAGATATTGCCACTGAAATCTACCTGATGACTTTGTGGACATACACAGGCGCCAAGGATCCAAGTGCAACCAATTATGACTAGTAATGGTCGGATGGATACAGATTAGCAATGCATGTGCCAACATCTCAGTGTTAGTAGCAAAAACAATGAGTCTTTCTGCAAGGAATAATATATTCTAAAATGAAATGGAGATCTTTTAATAATGTTAACAAATTCATTCAATTTTATGTCTTACAGGGCTTATACTGAGTTCAATATTGTATAAGTGTATTAACTCAACTATGAACCTAGAAACTTGCACCCACTTGTGAAAGAGATGTACTCTTGCTCTGTAGTGTGTTACTGAATATGTCAAATCTGCAGTGAAATGCTTCTTTGAATCATGTAGTTATTAAAAAATTTAAAAATAATGATAAAAAATTAGTAGATGTGAAAAACATTACCATTGAAATCTCCCTGATGAGTTTATTTCCATGCTCAGAAGCCAAGGAGCTCAGAAAGTAACTGACTGTCACTAGTAATAATTATATAGAGATTAGAAACACATGTGCAAACATGTTAATGTCAATTGCATTGAAAATGAATTTTTCTGTATGAAACTGTATTTTAATAATGAAATGGAGATCTTTTTAAAGGTTAAAACCTCATTTAATTTTATGTCTTATAGGGTTTATACTGAGTACAATATTGTATAACTGTAATAATTCAAGTGTAAACCTAAAAATTTACAGCCAATTTTGAAAAAGATGCATCTTAGCTCAGAAAATTGTTATTAAATATGTCAGTGCTGTTGTAATGAAATGCTTCTTCTAAAAAATAAATAATAAAAATTTAAAACAATATTTATGGAAAGAATATATAACATCTCTGAGTGTATATATAAAATAGCTCTGAAATTTGTCCTTCCTTCTCGCTAAAATTTTCTTTGCCCAATATGGCTCCCACAAACCCCCAGCTGTCTTAGACTCCCAATAAACTTTGTTCTACTATTTCTGTGAGATCAATATTTTATATTCCACATGTTAGTGATATTACACAGTATTTATCTTTGGGTCATACAACATGTAGACTACAGTTATTAACAATATATTATTATATCAATGAAAAATGCAGAGAGTGATTATGAAGTGTTCTTACCCAAAATGATAATGATATGAGGTGTCACTAATAAGGTTTACATGTGCTAATAAGGTTTAATGTAGTCATTCCAAATTTGCGTTTACTACAAAATATATTGTACATACAGTTTGGCTTGACAAGTTAAAAGTTAATAAAGTTGCAAATAGGCAGGTTTGAAATCAACCCCTTGTAAAGTACAGGTAGGAGTGAAGCACTGTAATCATTTAGAAGGTTTTGTAAGAGAACTTAGTAAATAACTTACGATCTTAGTTCAAAATATTATGACAAATACTCCATAGACTGGGTAACTCAATAAAAACTTAATTCCCATAATTCTGGGAAGGAGATCCAAAGTAAAATCCAGCTTGAATTCTGAAGAGAGCCTACTTCCTATTCCTACCTTCCTGAGACAGAAATCTGGAGAGAGGAAGTTGGCTGTGTCTCCTATCACAAGGCACTAGTCCTGTCCCAAGGGCTCTGTTCTCAGGAAGTAATCATTGCTCAGAGGACCCTCTCCAAATGACATCCCAGGAGAGATGAGTGTCTCAGCAAAAACACTTTGGAAAGAAACAAATATTCAATCAATATCTAATATTTATATTCTTGATATTCTAAACACACAACAGTAGAAGCAAGCCATGTGTGTGAAAAGCTCATTAACGGTGCAATATTCATTGTATACTGTTATATTGTTGGCACGCTCTCTCCTAAGCTGTGTAGAAGTTGTAGAATTTTATATCCATGATCTGACATGTCGTCTTACTACAAAGGTGTTTTTATCTGAAATTCAAATTCAAATGTATATTTTACATGTTACCTGATGATCTAACTTGTACCTCTTAGGCCCTGCCACCTCCTCCAAACGTTAGCTGTTGATTGAACAGTTAAGCTATAGTGTGAGAGGTGGTGTACATGTGGAGGGGGGAAATGAGACAGTCACTGGAAGATGCCAAGTCACTCTTTATTTTCAGTAATGTATCATGTAAAAATAACGTGTGGTGATATATTTCATTAAATAATGAAAATTATAAAATGTGGAGCAGATAAAGAAACAAGCCTAAAACTACTAAGTAAATTTGTGAAATGGTCATTTTTCAAATGAAATAACAGCTGAACTTAAAGGTTCTGTTGGCATTGACAAAATATTAAAAATGTGTCACTTTTTATTACCACTGTATGTGTTCTAGGAAGTCTTAATTAAATCCACGAGGACCAGGAATGAAAGGAAATCCTGAAGGAAAATCAAGGTGAGAATGACGGGTCAGATCGCAAAACCCCAAATGGTAATAGCAAGGACCCTGTCTTTCCCAGACTTGCAAGCCTGGGTCAGATGCCTGAAACTATTCCATGGAAGGCATCCTGACTGAGCCCAGCATAGTGCCTCATATTTCTGAAACACCAGGTAGAGTAGAAGAGTTGAGGAAGGTCCAGAATATTCCAGAAACAACTGTCAGTAACAACCTGACCCATTCCCGCCAGGCTGTGTACTTCCAAAAGCAACGTGTTCATGGTCATCTGAGGTGGATGAAGAACAGGGCCTGGAGGGCAGTGCATCGCTGCTTTCACATCACAGCTTATTAGCTGATGAGATGCTTCACTGAATATCCTACTCATTTCTTTCTTGTCAAATGTTAATTTTGACATAATCCCTTAGAGGTGAATACTGCCCAGATAAACTCAAAAGCAGTCACAGGCTTTGAGTCCCAGGCCTTGAAAGAAGGTGATTGTGGTGAAGCTCAGAGAACAGGTGAGCAAACGAGTAGAGAGAGGCAGACGAGGCAGCCTACGGAAACAGGGAGGGTATTGTCAAGGGCTGGAAGAGAGGAAGAGACCTGACTCAAAAGGGCAGCCCGAGAGTTTGTGAGATGCTGAAATCATAGTTTCATGCCTGGTGGCCTTACGATTATTAAATGCATCCACTAAAATCCACTACAAACATAGACTGCATTTTGCCATATTTATATTTTATTAACAAAACCGTTTCCAATAACTTCTTAACAACTAAAATTTGGTCTAGGCCCACTTGCATATCCTGCAAGTTTTGCTAGCATCCCCCTGTCCTAGCCTTTGATCTCTTCACACTGCCCACTGGCTGCAGCAACGCAATTTCAGCTTGACACCATCAAATTTGCTATCAGATTCCTGGACCAGCCTTTCTTCAGACCTTGCCTTGTTATTCTTCACGTCTGAAAACTTCAGTGTCGGCTGTGAGAGATGCTCCCCTGACATCCAGCATCCCTACATCCCCTTCCCCTGTCATAGTGCCTGGCTTAGCTACTTCACAACAGTGATTAGAATTAGAAATTTCTCTATTTATTTACAGTTTTATTGATTCTTTATGTGTCCCCATCTCTGAACAGAAGTCCATAGAGACGAGTGCCAATTTTGTGCTTTGTACAAATAGCAAAATCCCTGACACGAGCATCTAGCATTTGCATAAAACTTTTTGAATTTTGTGTTAAATCCTCCTGACATTTCTCCCAGGCAACACTACACTTACAAAAAGAAAGAAAAATAATTTGAGCATTTTGTATTTCTAGGATAAAGTGATCTCTTAATTAACTGACAAAATAATTCTTAAAAGAGACTCTTGATGTCTTCCTCAATTTCTTTCTTTAAAGAGTTAAAATTTTCTTTGTAGAGCTCTTTAATGTCTTTGGTCAGGTTTATTCCAAGGTATTTTTTTTTTTG
>NW_008357032.1:683581-683795 GCF_000622305.1 Nannospalax galili | reverse complement strand
TTTTATGGTATCACTCAATTCCTGCATATTCCATTCTTGTGATTTCTTAAATTTTTCATAATCTTTGCTTGAGTGGTCCAGTTCGTCCACTCTATCTTCCTATCTTGATACTCTGTTTTCCATTTCGTTCATCTGAGGAAGACATCAGAAGATGGAAGGACCTCTCATGCTCATGGATTGGAAGAATTAATATTGTGAAAATGACCATCCTACC
>NW_008357032.1:668156-679191 GCF_000622305.1 Nannospalax galili | reverse complement strand
GGGGGGGGGCATGGCCACTTTGCATAATAAAAGATGTGCCCCAGGCAGGGGAAGCTGAAAAGGCTAGGCAGTCCAGGCAGATCCAGTTGCAGAGCTTGAGAGAGAGAAAAAAAGGGGGGCATTTTAACTTGTGTAAGGTCCAAAGATTCAGAGAAAAAGACAGATTTAATTTAAAAAAAAAAAAAAAGAGAGAGACTCTTGAGCAAGAATCTAAATCTCCACAGCAGTCTGAGGTCCAGGGTTCTGTTAGATTTTTGTTTAAACACAAACTCATTCACCACTGAGCTCCAGGAGTACAGCAGGACAAATATGCTCAGACATAGATCAGTTTTAAATCTCAAAAATGGGTTGTGTTAGTCCTCTTGGGAACGACTTTGCTCCTCTCTTGGTGTTGAGACACTGGGCTCAGTAGTAGCGCACCGCAGTGTCACCGCTGCAGTGGGTAGTTCATGAACAGCCTCCATGGACAGCATCACCAAGATGAGCCATCTCGTGATGATCTGATGACAGGCTTCACTGACAACTCTGCTGACATCCCACATCATGGTCCCCTTTCTGATCCTTTTCTGAGGAATGGAATTGGTGAGTTAGATGACTCCTCAGGCACTGTCCCAACCCCTCCTATTTCTTTATTTTGTCCTGAAAAGTTAAGCATAAAATAGTTTGTATAACTATAAAGATTTGTCTCCACAGAGCTAATGTTTTTAAATGAAGTAAAACCTAGTAACTCTCCAAAGAAAATCTTGTTCACCTTGGATTTAATGTATTAAAACAAATAAAAGTGTGTGTGTGTGTGTGTGTGTGTGTGTGTGTGTCCAAACAATACATCCTCAAACTGGAAAACTAATAAAATCGAATAGAGCTTATGTCATCAAACATGCTTAATCTTGAACGTGGCTCAGAATGGGTTAACACTTGGGTTATGAGCTGGTGGAGGGACACAGCTTTAGTAATTGTGAAATTTTTTGAGCATTTTTAAGTCTTTTTTATTCTGGTGACTTTACTTATTATTAGACATCTAATATCTCAAAACATACAACTTATTTTTCATTTTTCAGTACACATGCTATCATAATCTTTATTATTATAATACTTAAAGTAAAAACATATGACTTATTTTTCTTTTGTGCAATATAAAAACTATCATAACAATCCTGCAAAGCAATTCTTTGACTCTTAACTGAAGAGAGAAATGTGAGTTTGGTTGCAGATACTTTTTTCCCTCAGGCATGAGGCAGAACCATGAAAGGTCAAAGAAAGTAGTTAGGATAAGAAATTGAGTATTATATACAAGAAATTAGTTAAAATTATAGCTATAAAAGGGTGTGGGTTATAAAATTAGAGAAGGATGAAAAGATAGAATGCATTGAGTCAGTAGCCTACCACAGGGATCGCAAGATACCTCATGGTGGATTCTAGCGGGGCCCAAAGAGTGCTTCAGTGTGCACTGACTTTCCTTCCTATTCATGTGAACACCTCCTGCCCCACTGCAGACTGCCGCCTCCTGCCATCTTGAACTGTTACCTTAAGTCTGCATATCCCTCCTGCTGCTATCTAGCTTGACCTGTGCTCTGACACTGCATGAAGTCAGCTTCAGAGTCATGTCACGTTTTATTAACACTTTTTTTAAACCAACTTATCCACACAATTCTGTGCCCTCATTTTTTTTTTTTTTTATCTTTTTGAGTCAGGGTCTCTCTGTAGCCCCAGATGGCCTGGAACTTGCTATGTAGACCAGGCTGGCCTCCTAAGGCTTCTTAGCCCCAGATGGCCTGGAACTTGCTATGTAGACCAGGCTGGCCTCCTAAGCCTTCTCCTGCCTCTGCCTCCCAAGTGCTGGGATTAAAGGCATCTGCCACCATGCCCAGAGTGTCCTCACCTTTTAAAAAAAACCCACTGGGTGTGGTGGCACAGGCCTTTAATCCCAGCACTCGGGAGGCAGAAGCAGGTGGATCTCTGTGAGTTCCAGGCCAGCCTGGTCTACATAGCAAGTTCCAGGACAGCTGGGGCTACAAGGAGACCCTGTCTCAAAAAGACAAAAAAAAAAACAAAAAACATTGAGCTCAGTCTAAGCTGTTCATAGACTCTTGCTTCCATCTTCCAATGGAGCATGATTGACCCACCAAGGACCACACTCTTAAAGAAAGCTTATTTTCCCTTTTGCCATCTGCTTTCATTTGCCAGTAGTTTCTCAGATAGTGGTGGGACTCTGTGGGCTCCACCCCTCGCCATGCTGGGATTGTGTATGGCAGGATCTTGCACAGGACTTGGGCATGTTGTCGCGACTATTGTGAATTCATACATACGACTGCCTGTTAATGTCTGGAAAACAGTATTTTGCTGTAGCCATCCTCTGCCTCTAACATCATCTTTCTGTCTGCTCTTGTGAAATGATGCCGAGCCTTGGGAAGAGACAGTGTAATGTAGATATCCCATGTAGGGCTGAGCACTCCACAGTCTCTTCTTCTCTGCACCTTAACCAGTTCTTGGTCTTTGTTAATTTCCATCTATTGCAAAGAGAAGCTTTCTGGTGAGAGGTGAGAGATGCGCTACTCTGGGTATAACAGTAAGTCATTAGGAGTCAGTTTGATACTATGTCCTCTTAGCTGAACAATAGTAGTGGTTCTTCCCTGGGGCCAACAACCTATCTAGCCACAGGTACTTGGCCCTGAGAACAGTGTCACGTGTGTGCTCCATCTTGTGGAGTAGTTCTTAAACACTTGAAAACATTAAATTCTTGAGTTTTGTTTCCCCTATTTACATGATTACCATTATACATCTGAAAGGTCACTGCAGCATCCAGACAGACACCAACATTCTAGGCAACAACTTCTGCTGCTATGAACCTAATAACCTTAGTCCTCAAATCACATATTTTGGAAGGAAATGTATTGCAAGTGGAAATATACCAAAGATAGCCCCCATGTTCTCAAAAAAGCCATGAGAATTCTATGTTTTGTCAACTTAAACATCTCTTTGTTGAATGGATCCAATAGAATGCTCCTCAAAGTATGGATCACAGATCACCTGGACCAGAATTACCCCGAGTGCCTATAAAATCCAGATCCCTGAACTCTACCCCAGCTAAAAAGCTGAGCCTTTGCACACAGAGCCCAACTGGATTTCCAGGAAGCAGTGCTCATATTTATGTTTGCTCAGATTTCAGAATCTCTCGTTTAGCTCAGGAGCCTGTTTTGTGAGAATAGGCACCTCGCCAGCCCTTGGCATCCAGTTTACAAACACAAAGGAAGCTGCCCTTCCTCTTTTTCCTGTACCCCTGCGGTGGTCCCCAGCTTTTTTCACTAATGACATAGATTAGATGTTTCCAAGTACCCCACAGCCCAAAGGTTAATGAGGCATCTCATTCATATTTCATGATTGCTGTTTGCCCTTCTCTGCCTTTGGGACACACAATGGGAAAGTGCAATCAATAGAATAATATCAGATGCACCAGATAATTAGGAGGTACCAGAAATAATCCATACACCCCCCTGTATTTAAAGTGAGTGCCCTGAATTAATAAATCATCAAAAGATCTTTACATCAAGGGAACTTGTCAGCGTGCTGAAACACACATCAAATCTTAGACATGAAGAGCTCCTACTAATGTGTTTTTTGCCGAATCCTGCCTTCAACATGCCTGTGTTTATCACATCTGTCCGTTCCTTGTCACTGAAGCTTCTCTTCTGCTGCTTGTGCATAAATATCCTTAAGACTCCCTACCCTTGGGCTAATCATTCACCAATGGGACAATGACTGAACAGACAAATTTAATATGTCTCTGTTGAAAATAAATATTTCTGACATTCAATAGTAAATTCTCCAAGTCTTTGTTAACATTTTTTTATTCCAAACAGAGACAATTTTGAACAATTTTTTCCAGAAATAACTTGAAGCAGGTTGCATAAAAATATACATGCAGTGAAGGTTAAGGGGGGAAAAATAGAAGACATCAAAGACCAAAGGATTTGCCAACATGGGGTCAACTTTGGTGGAATAATGAATGTTTCCATTAACTTTTTTTTTTTTTTTTGAAAATCTGAGTTTATTGAGCTTGCTAACAGAGCATAGGGTGGGGGTTCATTTACAGAAGAATCGGTGCCCCCCCCCATGTATAGCTGTATTGGAAAGTCCACACTCAAATATAGAACCTGTGACTTCCCAGCAGCCGTACAAAATGGCAAGAGAGGTGCCTCATGGTGTTCTCAGCTTATATATCCTTAGCCCCTCCCCCACATTCAGCTAAGGTTGACTGAATGGGAGGGGTTACTGACTCCCCCGGCGACTCCTGGATGTATGGTTGGAAGGAAGTATGGGTATAACTTGCAGGCATAGTGGTCTGAGGACCACATTACACCTCTTCCTCTTGCTCTTACACTCTTTCCACCAACCTCTTCTGCAAAACTCCCTGAGTGCTGGAGGGGGGTGATAGGTGTGGGATGCTCTTCCTCCTATCGTGGCAAGGCACTGAAATTTCAGGTCTCTGCTGTTGGCAAGTTTCAGTGGGATTCCATCTACATAGTGAGTTCCAGGACAGCTGGGGTTACAGGGAGACCCTGTCTCAAAAAGACAAAAAACAAAAACAAAACAAACAAACAAACGAAAAAAAAACACTAAGAGATGGCTCAGCAGTTAAGAGCACTGACTGCTCTTGCAGAGGGCCTCAGTTAGATTCTCAGAACCTGTATGGCAGCTATGAACCATCCTTAACTCCAGTTCCAGGGGAATCCGAAGCCCTCTTCTGACCTCCGCAGCATTGTACGACACAGGTGCACTCACATACATGCAGACAATACATTCACACACGTAAAATAAAAATAAATAAAATAAAACACAAACATCAAGAAGCAAGAACATCTAATCAGTGGCTACTATAATAACTTAACCTGTGGGTGTAACACAAACGCTTGGTTGGTACTTTAGCAGGTATATCACATCCAACTAACAAAACAAATGCAATGGCTTCCCCACTGGGACCTATATTCTCCCCTGCCACAGGGGGTTGGTCCAGTCTACAGTACCAGATGTGTCTTCCACCTCTAGGAGCAGGCATTACAGCCAATAGAAAATTTGCTAAATTTGCTAGATGCTCCACTATTGCACCAGCAGGAATATCTTGTTTGGTATGTTGATAGTGCAGCAGGCAGGGTCCATTGTTGAGCAGAATTATGGGGGATTTTTCTCCCCCAGTCATCTGCATATCGCCTTCTGGCACTAGGAAAACCATCCACCCAGTGGCAGGGAGTTTCCAGATTACTCCAAGCTTGATTTCTCCCTCTCCCATGCTCACATCAAGCAGTGTCTTCAGCGAAACAGTTTTTATGTCCACTTCTATGGTAAATTATCTTTATTATTTTGGGGACCTCTAGGGCCCCTCTGGCCAACAGCTCATAGTGGGGGCAACCCACCTCTGGCACTGGTTTCATTTAACAACCACATGGGTTCTGATAAAGTGTTCTTCCATCCCCGTAGTGTTCCTTCTGTGCCTCTCCAGAAGAATTTTTTGTTAACATTTTGAAGATTGCTAACTTGGTAAAATTTCTCCAAACATCTTTGAGGAGAATGTTCTTTCCTAATGTATAGTCCTTCTCTCTTTCTCTGATGCTCTTTAGCTCTCTAGAAATGCTTTGATTTTAAAAGTTAACATGATAGTAATAGAAGTTATTATCAAATATCTTAAATTTTCCAGAAATTTTGATACTTTTAAATTGCCTTTGATTCTCACAACAGTATTTTTCAAAATGTGTTCTTTGCACCAAGTCTACCAAAATACTCTATTAAGAAGAAAAGATTTGGGCCAATGAGATGGCTCAGTGGATGGAGGGGCTTGCCGTCAAACCTGATGACCTAAGTACCACTTTTAGACTCACACGGTGGAAGGAGAGAACTGACTCCTACAGATTGTCCTCTGATCACCACATCTCCACCGTGATGCATGTAACCCCCAACACACACATCCATACATACATAATAAATAAATGTGATGAATAAAAAGATGTGAAAATTAGATCATTTAAGAGCTGATTCAGGGGCTGGGGCAAAGGCTTAGCTGGTAAAGTGCTTGCTGTGCAAGTGTGAAGACCTGAATTCAGGTTCTGGGTAATGCATTTGTAATGCACATGCTGGGAAAGCATACGTAAGAGGATCCTTAAAGCTTTCTGGCCAGCTACTCTTTCTTTTTTAAGTATAATTTTAATCGAATTTTTGCAAATTTCATACTCATAATTTGATCCTATTTAGACCCCCATCTACCCCGTTTATTGTCCCTACCAGATTTCATGTACTCTCTCACATACATGTGAAGGCCTATTGAGCCATATTTGTGCCCCCAAATATCCTTTGGTGTGTGTCCATGCACTGGAGCCTGGTTAACTATTGAGTGTCACATCCTTAGAGAAAACCAATTCTCCCTCCCAGTAGTTATCATTTGCAAGTTGGCTCCTCAGCTAAGGAAGTGGCTTCTTATTCACTTCCCCACTTCTGAGCTGAGATTTTGTTTGTCTTGAGCTTGCATGGGTCTTGTGCATGCTGTTACCACTGCCGCGAGTTTATATGAGTAACTTCCAGTCCAGAACACTCTGTTTCCTTATGGTCATCTATCACCTCTGACTTAAAATCATTCCACCCCCTCTCCTGAAATGGCCCCTGAGTTCTGAGTGGCAAAGTTTTGATATAGATGTCTTTTTCAGGGAGAAGCACTCTACAAGCTCTTATTCTCGCACTTTGAACAGTTGTGGCTTTCTGGGTAATCACCATCTGTAGCATGAGGAAGCTCTACTGGTAGAAACTGCCAAGGGATAAAGCCAATTAGTGATTCCATTCAGATTCAGAGTTTATGAATCACAACAATGATCAGTCCAGCACATAATCTTTAATAGCGCAGAAGTGGCACTTTGGGGGTAATCAACAGCTTTCTAAATGAACTCAAGGTGCTCTCAATGGGAGAAAACTCATGTGTGGTACTGTAAACATAGCCAAATATGCATGGCTGTGGAGGTCATAGATTCTACGGAAAAAGCTGCTTTTGTCACATCGCTGAACTAATGTAATTTCTTTTTTAAAAATATTTTATCATTTTCATTTTATATGTATGAGTGTATTGCCTGCATGTATGTAAGTGCACCCATGTCATGCAATGCCCATGGAGATCAGAAGAGGGTGTCAGATTCCCTGAAACTACAGTTATGGACAGTTGTTAGCTGCTATGTGGGTGATGGGAAATTAACCTGGGTCTTCTGCAAAAGCAACTAGTGTTTTAACTGCTGAACCATCTCTCTAGTCCCCAACATAATTTCTTGTTGTATTCTAAATGTATCCTCATGTTTACAGATAAATATACTTCTCACCACTCATCAAAGAGGCTTCTTTTTGAAACAGATGGAGACTCACAACTGGTCAAATGAAGAGAATAAGTGATTGTGAGGTGCTCAGTCCAAAGTGACACATCTGCAATGCAACCTCTACCACTTAAGGCTCAGGGAAGGCAGCAGAAGGTGGCAGAAGGAAAGAATATTAATGCAACTACTCTTTATTAATTGGTAAGTTGAGGTTCAAGGAGATACTCTATCTCAGAATATAAAGAGGAGAATGAGGAAGACATTTGATGTCAACCTTGGCCTCCACATGCACATCCCCCCCCCGCCACACACACACACATATACATACACACACACACACACAAAAAAAAACATATGAACTGCTTCAAACCACTTCCTGATCTTCATATTCCACAAACATACTCACATGTTAAATCATCTGAGAAGAGCCACAATAAATAAAACAAATGCTCACTCCCAAGTGTTTTATGAGAATGTGCCCATTGCTCTAGTTTTCTTTCTGTTGCTGTAATGAAATATTAGGACAAAAAACAACTTAAGGGACAAAGAGATTCATTTCAGCTGACAATTCCAGGTTACAGTCCATCATTTTGGGGAAGTCAAGGCAGGAAATTCAAAGAACTAGTCACATCTCCTGTACAGTCTCAATGTTCTCCAATCTCCACAGATGCACAGTGACATGCACATGCCTGCATTCAGCACCCACATGCACACAAACACATACATGTACAATGTTAGGTTATAGAATTTAATTTTCTTTTAGCATATTTTCCAGGTGGTAAAAGAGGTACAAAAGAAAATAGACAGGATAGAATTGAGGTAAAATTTAAAATAATAGTGATAAAACTTTTAAAGGCATAAATTAGAAAACTGTGAGAAACCAAACATCTCCTCTACAGCACTCAACACACGTAGAGTTACAAATCCCACCTGCAAACTGAACCAAAGGAGTCTTTACCTTGAAGTCTCTTAATGTATACATATGCTTTGTCTACACAGAATTCTGTCCCTTGTAACAGTAAATAACACAGACTGGTTAGAGATGTGAAAAGTACTCTATCATTGTCCTACTATTTAGAAAACAAATATTAGAACTTAGCATGCTTATATGTTTGAATTCTGATTCTGGACAATTTTTGTTACTGGATTTCAGTGACTTTTTTCAGGATACCATTAAATTTCTCAGTTTGATCTTCTTTTTCTTTTTGTTGACGTTTTCAAGTCTTCTAATGGTCTCTGATATAAGGAAGGTTACGAATTCTTATTTTCTTTCACTGGACAATTAGCCATAACTCTGAAGCTTCTGTTGAATGCTAGACTTCATTCAAGATGCTTCACTTGGGCTTTTCATGGCTGATATTAATTTCCTTCTCCAGTGCAATGCATCTTTTCATGTAGTGATGCCTGAAGCAGACCCGAACCTCAAGAATTTGAATTTCTACCTATTGGATACTTACTTTTAAAACTTTTACACAGATTGTCCCTTCCTTCAACGCAGTTGAGCATGACTAAATCATTCCCCTTAGAATTATATTTCCTATTGCAGGTTTAGAAATTCAAATAAGTCAAGGATTGTGTTATCCATCACAGTAATTGAGCGGGAAAAGAGTTGAATAAGCTAAAGAAAGTCCCGTCCCAACCCCTGTGTCCTCAAAGGACGGCTACCCTTTCATTAAATTTCTACAGTTTAAACCTCACAGGCTGATGGTGTTTTTCAGTACAAATAGAAGCGGTCACATTAACCAAGCTCTGGAAACCAGTGCATGAAGTAAGAGTATCAACTTACTGATTTACATAGTGAGTACAAGATGGCTGTAGAGGGGATCTACCATTGAAATCCTTAGTTGATAAGTTTTCCTTACAAATATGCTTCGGATGTATTCTTAGGCTGCTTGGTAAACCTAAAATTTACTAGTAGATCAATTCTGGTAAGTGTAGATTATTTTTAAATGGTGAAAGCGGGTACATGATTGATCACCACAAATATCCTAGGTTTGATAAACGATCTTTAATGAAAGACTTCCAAATCTTCCAATAGATCCTAAAAGATGTTCCATCTATTATAGAAATTAAATTAGTTGTTAAAGCCCTTCTCATAAAAAAATAAAACTCTGTGCTTAGATAATTTCACCAGTGAACTGAACTAAATATTTAAGGAAGAAATAGTACTGTTTATGTATGCTCTCCTAGAAAACGCAGGGAGATGGTGCTTCCCAACTCCATTATATGTGGCCAACACTACCCCAATTCCAAAATTATACAAAGACATTAAAAAAGGACAGTCTAATATATTTCATGACATAGATGTCGAAATTCTTTTTTTAAAAAGAAAGAAATGAAAAGGTAAATTGAGTCTAGCTATTTTTGGAAGACTATCACATCCTAAACATCTGACATTTCCCAGGAACTCAAGGCTAATTTATATCCAGATATCATTGTATCAACTTATCAGGACTAAAATGTGCTCTTTCCATACAATAGATTGTTACTCAGTAAAACAAAGACATGAAATACTCATGGGCTACATGTAAAAACAACTGCTACTTAAGAGAATCCAATTATAGTACACACTTCATGTGGAGTGAGATGAGGCCAAAATGAGTAGAATTTTTCTTCAGGCCACTTTATAATCACCTTATCTCTCAAAATAAATTATGTGACATTGTGGCAAGTGTCTGTAACCCCCATGCTGTGCAGGTAGAGACAAGAGTTCCCAATCAGTGAGCACCAGGTCAGGGAGAAACCCTGTCCCCCAAAATAAGGTGGGGATCAATAGAGGAAGACACCCAGCATTAGACTCTGGTTTCCTGACGTACATGTGTGGGCACATGCACCTGTTCACACATGCATACACACATACACACCACATACACAAACCAGCAACAACACAAAAGAGTATTATGTTTTCATAGCTAATGTGCAAACTTGTACAGAAGCAAGGAAAAAGAACCCTTTCCCAGCTGTACTCAAGTAGAGGAAAAGTTACACACAGAAATAAGCATGGCAAAAATTTGATAATCTGGACAAAGTATTGGTGAGACAGCAGAGCCAGGGGAACTCAAGTGTTGTTAATGGAGGCAAAGCTGATGCACCTCTAAAAAAAATTAAAGAATTATCTTGTAAAGTGGTTCATTTACACATGGTCTGTAAATCCACTCCTAAGAGCATACCTTCTGCCAACACAAGCTAAAACAGAAGCTAGCAACCAAATGCAAATGTGATCATTTTAATTAATTAAAGTAAAATAATACTCAGTAGTAATGAGCAGGTATAGTACCCAGAAGTTAGTGTCTATACTTAAGACATCATATTGTATATGATAAATACATAGTTTTGTCTTTTTATTCAGTTCTAAATGAAGTTAAAAACCCGTTTTCTCAGTTATTCTAGTCACACTGCAAGAACTCAAAAGTCTGTGTAGATGCTTGCTGCAAGGTGGAGCAGCATAAACCATCTCCATCATCTCAGAAACTGGAGTACAGGAAACCTCCACACATGTACCAGCAGATCTATTCATGAACATTCTTAGAGCATTGTTCACAAAGTTGAACCCTACACAAGAGTGAAAATGATGGACTGTTGCTGTCAACATGAATGAACTTTTAAGTTGTTGAATGATAAAAGAAAATTTCAAAAGTCAGATAGATGGATAGATAGATGATAGATAGATAGATAGATAGATAGATAGATAGATAGAT
>NW_008357032.1:648430-667796 GCF_000622305.1 Nannospalax galili | reverse complement strand
GATAGATAGGTGATAGATAGATAGATGATGGATGATAGATAGATAGATAGATAGATAGATAGATAGATAGATAGATAGATAGATAGATGCAGGAGGTTGGAAGTTCAAGGCCTACCTGAGCTAGAGAGCAAGTTCAATACCCACTTGGTCATTGTGATGATACATCTCAAAATTAGCTTATTTTAAAAGGGTGGGGAGGATACATCTCAGTGGTAGGATGCTTGCCTAAAGTTGTGCAAGTCCTTAGGTTCAGTGCACAGTAATGCAAAAAGAGGACAAAGGAAGCATTTGGGGGATGACATCTGGTGTTTGAATGGCACTAACCAAACTCTTTGTGTGGGACTGGTGAATCCTGATAGTGGAATCAGATAAATTCGTTTACTAAAAATCTTTGTACCCTTCACAGCTTACACACATGGGATCTGTCGACTGCACCATCGTGCCATGGAAACTTGACACCACTTCTCCTTTGGCTGATGATCCCTTTTCCCTAGATTTCTTATTCTTGTTATCAAATTATAACAAGCACAGTCCATTGGGACTGAACATCCAAAGCTAAAAATTTCTGTTTTGCACAGATTTGTTGTTTCCTGACCCCTGAAATGTTAGCTATTGTGCTTCCAAATTTGCACTGCTACATTTGAGTCTGGATTCATAGCCTCATTTGGCATTTCAGAACTCAAAATGAATATTAATATACACTGTTTAACCTGGGGCTTATCCTGTAAGCCAGATGAGCAGAGCCAATTCAGGCAATCTATTGTTTAATCTCATGTCATCCAAATGTTGACTCTTCTTAAAACGCAACATCATTATCAAGAAGAATCACAGCACTTAGATGCACAGAGAACCTGAGAACTCACAGTGCACTTTATTAACATTCTTCTGCAAAAGACAGCTGATGGTATTTCATTCATATTTTAAAGTCCTCCCTGATTTACTTGGCTAAATCTCTATGCACTCTTTCTAATTCTTTATTAAATACAAATTTCCTTCATATCCTGCTATGGTTTCAAAAATAACGTGCAGATGGGAAAGTCTATTGAATTTATTTTTTTAGTTATTCCCAGGCCAATTTTGTGAATTACTATATTTTTGTAAACCCATTTTAAAACAAATTATGTATTTAATCATAACAGATGAATATCATGGTTATTTTGTTTGTAATTAATGGCTTTCTAAATTATGGAACTTTAAAGTATAATACTTTAAAGGACTCTATGATTCAGAAATTAAATATAAAGCAAAACTAAGTTGGAATAATAAAAATATAAATAGTCTTTCTCAGCTAAGCAACACTAAGACATGTGAATTAAAGAATGGGGAAAAAAATTCCACAATCCACTGGTCTGACCATAGTCTTCCACCATGATCATTGTTCTATTTTCTTTTGTGAATACACTTGAAATATGTGTTGATGCCTTCATCCAAAAACAACAAAGGTAAATAACCTATTTTCAAAATAAAGTGAAATATTTTGATAAATAAATATAATATCCATCTTGAAATGGCTTTGTATTAAAGAGTCCAATATTAGCCTCATTTCCACCTTCAAAATATCATACTAAGTAAGAAAATGGGAGAGTGGAGCCAGCAAAACAGCTCAGCAGGTAAAGGCACTTGCCGCCAATCCTGAACACCTGAGTTCAGTCCTTGGGACCTGCATGGTTGAGGGAAAGAACCAACCTCCCTCAAACTGTCCTTCGGCAGAGAGAGAGAGAGAGAGAGAGAGAGAGAGAGAGAGAGAGAGAGGAAATGTAAAATTATTTTTTAAACAAGAAGGTGAGAAGGTGAATATGGATCATATTGTGAACAAGCAAGAGTGAATCAAGCCTGGACAAGGCCAGCAGCACTGGACAGATGATGCTCCTGAGGGAGCCTAGCATACCCCTCACACTCCAACAGTGAGTTCCCCAAATCATTAGAGATTCCACATTTCCATAAATATATATGGAGTAGAAGTACCTGGAGATGGGAGAGAAGAGGCCACGATAAAACTGAGAAGCTGCTTGACAGCAGTGTTTAGTGTGAACTGAGCCTCTAGATCTGAAACTGTCCATATTTTAAGGAGCTAGCTCACAAGGGAGGAAGGAAGAGCCCACCCTTGGCAATAATTAAATACCTAATAGACCACCCATCCATCCATGTCCTCGCCACCCCTCATCCTCTGTCTCCCTCCAAGGCTGTAAGCCTACACCTAAGAGTCACTTCTCTCCCGTAATCCACGCGGTAACAGCGATCTCCTACCATTTGCAATAATTCATGGGGCGTTCCTGACTAGACCAAAAAAGCTAAGCCAATGAACATATCCCTTCCCTGGGTCACCTAGACCTGGAAATGACTTCAGATCAATTGGAGAGGAGGAGGGAGGAAGAGGGTGAAGAGGAGGAGGACGGGGGGAGGAGGAGAAGGAGAAGGGAAAAGGGGAGGAAGGAAAGGAAGAGGGGGAGGGGGAGGGGGAGGGGGAGGAGGAGGAGGAGGAGGAGGAGGAGGAGGAAACAATGAAAAAAAATCATAAAGAGAAAAAGGGAAACCACGACGCACCACTGGCTTGTAGGAGGAGGAGGAGGAGGAGGAAACAATGAAAATAAATCATAAAGAGTAAAAGGGAAACCAAGACGCCCCAATGGCATGTTGCCCTTGGCCCTGTAGCTCCTGTCACTTATCAGTTGCTAAGATACACTTCTACTTCTTATAAAGGGTTGTGTTGTTTTTGCTTAAACATGCTAAGAGAATTTCTCCTTCTTGAAGTTACTATAGTTCAAGGAAATGTGTGGAACTGTTTGTACAGAGAGATTTGAAGTCTGAGCTGAACTTTCCCAACTACTGAAAATGTACAAAGGGACTTTAACTCCTTGCCAAATAAACAGATATTAAGGCCAAGGATACATTAGTTGTTGACAACTATCCAAAGTCAATAGTTCACTTACTATTTAAATGTAAGTAATCTGGAATTACTAAATTTCAAAATAAGGAATATCTTTCCAAAGTCCTAGAGAAAGAACAATTCCAGATGCATAGTCACTTTGTACTCCATGATCAATAGTTCAGCGCCCACCCCAGCCCTGTAACTTCCAGGCACTAATTATAAAATAATATGCATTCTACTGCGCCTAACCAGGCCTGGATTCCAATTTCCAGGGGGCTGTGTTGTGATTGTTTTCATTTGGATTTGCTTGACTATCTACACTGACATCTTCTCTGAGCCTTTCTGCATTAAGACCACCAACTTGGGGTCTGTTAGTTCACATGACCCAAGTGTCAGGGTGGTCTTAAACTTCAGAGATCTTCTCTGTTACAGGTGTCACTGGCTAGCAACAGCTGTTCTCATCATTCTGTGTACATAAAGGAGCAACGTTCCTAGCATCACTGTATCCCTTGATAAGCATATACCTGCCTGGGAGTCCTTGATGAATTATTTAATTTAGTGTCCCAAGAAAGAGCCACTAAGCAGATGAATTTTGCTTATCTATTCTTGCATTCTGGACTCCTTGAACAAGCATTTGGAGCTAACAGACAACACGTGGTAATGGGGCCAATTACTGTGATTTGTTTTCAAGTTGTCCTGCTGAGGTCCTACATTCCAAAAGCATCTCTTTGATCCCTGAAGCATCTCACATGGAGTGTGCCTCCTACTCTATGATCTTACAAGCTGCCTGTGGATGAATTTCAAATCTCTATACTCAGATTTACCCAGGTCAACCCTAGAGCACCTCCATTCCTTGCATCCATTCTAGGACTTTCCTCCTACCTCACCTTGTTTCTCAGGAAAGGGACTTTCAAAAGCAAGCGAGACAACTGGAGAGATGAAGAAAGTCTTCACCAGTGGGATTTCATTTCAAGGTAGGCTAGATTGATGGACTGAATTTCTGTACCTAGAGATGAGAAGAAGGCAGATCCAGGCAGAGGGAAGAGAAATAGCCGAGCCACAGGAGGAGGAATGATGTTAAGAGGTAGCTTGTGTAAGGAAAAGCAATGGCCACCATACGAAGGCAGTGTCTAATACTCTGAGTGGGCTGCTTTTGGTGTTTTGTACATTGTTTTTTAAATCTTATATCCATTTCAAGACTCGCAAATTGAAGACCATAGACTAGCTAAATAGTGTCTTTCATACATGAACCCTACAGTTTGCTAAGGGAAAAAAAGGTGTATTTCCAGGTACATACACACACACACACACACACACACACACACACACATGCGAGCGCCTATATATACATATATGTGAAATATCAGTTAATACATAGTGTTCACCCTTTTGTGGCAATTTCATCCCATTTTAAACTCACATCAAATTTACTAACAGTCACCTGAGCATCCACACAGACACCTTAATGACTCCTGACCTACAATTTTCTGGCCCGTACTCCTTTTATTTTTTTCCTTCAGACTTGATCTTTCCCTAGTGAATCACTTTCCATTTGTCTTGATTAAACCTTGCTCCATTGATTTCTGCTTTCTCTACCTTCTCAGAAACTTGCTGGATATTAATCTGTTTTCTGTGAAATTAGCTGTCCCTCCTGGCACCAGGTAACATTTAAGGAAGTTTTAAAGTCTAACATCATTTAATGGCCTCTTTACAACACTTTGAGTGCTACATTTGTTTCAAGTAGGATGAGAGGACGGAAAACACACCGCTCCAATAACGTGCTCTTGTCTTAGTGGAGTAAATTCAAACGCTAAGAATTGTTTACTGCAAAAACAGTCCTTTTAAAAAGTGTTTTTATTTATTTTTATCTTATATGTATGAGTGTTATGCCTGCATGGAAGTAAGTGCACCTGTGTTGTGCAATGGCCTGTCGAGGACAGAAGTAGGCTTTGAATCTCCTGGAATTGGAGTTACTGACCACTGTTGGCCACTGTGTGGGTGCTGGGATTCAAACCCAAGCCTTCTGCAAAAGCAGTCATTGCACTTAACAGTTGAGCCACCTCTCCAGTCCTGTAAAAATGAAGCTTTAAAGTGTGCTATCTGTACACTTACATCAGATTTATGGGGTTTTTTTTCTATTTGTCATATACAGTACACTCATTTATTTAATCCTCAGTATAGATTGAAGAACTAACATTCAAGTTATTGAGTCAGTATAGTAGACTGAGATGGGTTTGAGCCTAGATCCCTCATTTCTCCTGTGATAATTCCTATTTGCTATGGTCCTTCCTCTCTTGAGCTCCTTCTTTCCCTTTATCTCCAAGGTTCCTTGTATAACCCTCCCTTCCCTCTCCCATTTAAATATCCACATTTTTATCCATTTCTCCCTTAGTAACACCTGCCTCCTATTGTTCTGTCTAAGGTTTTTTTTTTCCCTTTACCTCCCTGGTTCCCTTCCATTTTCCTGGTTCCTGCAGTTACATCAGGATATATATGTAAATATAAGGATTTGGTGCTAGGATCCACAAATGAGAACATATGTCTTTTGTTTTTCTGAGTCTGTGTTGCTTCACTTAGTATAACAGTTTCAAGTTCTATCCATTACCTGCAAATGGAGTAGAACTCCATTGTGTAAGTGCACAACATATTTGTTAATCACTCATCAGTTGAGGGACAGTTAGGTTGCTTCCATTTAGCTATTGTGAAAAGGGCAGCAAAAAACATGGTTGTACAGGTATCTCTGTGACAGGATGAGTCCTTTGGGAATATCCCAAGGAGTGGAATAGCCAGGTCATATAGTAGTTTCATTTTTAGTTTTTTGTTTTATTTTATTTTATGTGTATACATGTATTGCCTGCATGTAGGTATATGCACCCATGTCGTACAATGCCCATGGAGGTCAGAAGAGGCTGTCGGATCCCCTGGGACTGGAGTTACGGAGAGTTGTTAGCTGCCATATGGGTGTTGGGATTCGAACCCAGGTCTTCTGCAAGAACAACCAGTGTTCTTAATCACTGAGCCATCTCTCCAGCCCCTCATTTTTAGTTTTTTAAGAATAATCTACACTGCTTTCCAAAGGGATTGCACAAGTTTGCAGTCTCACCAGCAGTGAATGAGTATTCCCCTTTCTCCACATCCTCATCATCATTTGGTATCATTTGTTCTCTTGATCTTAGCCAATCTGACTGGGGTAAGAGGGAAGGTGGTTTTAATTTGCATTTCCCTAATTACTAACGACATCGAATATTTATTAAGATGTTTCTTAGCCATCTTTATTTCTTCTTTTGAGAACTCTCTGTTCAGATCTTTAGCCCATCTTTTAATTGGGTCATTTGTTTTCTGGATTGTTTTTTGAGTTTTTTATATATTCTGGATATTAAACCTCTATCAAATGTGTCACTGGTAAAGATTCTCTCCTACTCTGTGGGTTTTCTCTTCACTTCCTTGGATGTTTCTTTTGCTATACAGAAGCTTTTTATTTTAGCTTAATGAAGTCCCACTTGTTGATTGTTGACCTTAAATTCTGAGCAACTGATGCCTGATTTAGAGAATCCTTTCCTATATCTGTATCTTATAGGTTATTGTCAATGTTTTCTTCTAATAGTTTCAGAGTTTCAGGTTTCACACTTAGGTCTTTGATCCATTTGGAGTTGACTTTTGAGCAAGGCAAAGGATAAAGATCTAGTTCCATTCTTCTACATACGGAGATCCAGTTTTGCCAGCACCATTTGTTGAAGATGATGTCTTTCCCCCATCGTGTGTTCTAGGCACCTTTGTCAGATACCAGGTGGCTGAAATTGTGTGTGCTCGGGTTTGTGTCTTCAGTTATGTTCCATCGATCTATGTGTCTATTTTTGTGTCAGTTTCATGCTATTTTTATGACTATAGTTTTCTTTCCGCCCAAGATTGTTTTGGCTATCCAAAGTCTTTTGTGATTCCATGTGAATTTTAGCATGTTTTTTTCTGTGAAGAATGTCATGGGGATTTTGATTGAGATTGCATTGACTCTATATATACTTTTGGTAGGATGGTCATTTTCACAATATTAACTCTTTCAATCCATGAACATGGGAGATCCTTCCATCTTCTGGTGTCTTCCCAATCTCTTTCCCACACCCACCACTTAGGCATCCTTCAAGGCCCCATTCATTTATATTATCTCTAGAAAATACGCTTTTCTTTTCCTAAACATGGCTGCATGCCGATGTAGTGATTCATCTGGACTTTACTGTACCACTTAGTTGTATTGAAATGCAACTCTGCCTCCTTCACTAGACTGTGAATTCTCCCAAACCAAGATCATGTCTTACTGATTTTTTCTAATTACTGCTAATAACACGTAGTAATAAGCATTTGGAGCTATGCGTAAGTGATAGAAGTGAAATTAATTATAACTGACTTTAGTGGGATTGTTCATGGCTCTTTGCCGCACTTTCTCCTCTGTCTTCCTTCACTACCACTACAATGATATGTAGCTAAAATTAGCAGTGTAGTTCTCATTTTAAAACAAGCCACCAGTACAGTATGAGTTTTGAAAGAAGGGCATTCCATCCCTAAAAATATCTTTCAGACTAACTCTCAAATTTATGAAAGTCTTTTAATATTACATAAACTTCTCACCTCAACAATAAAGGTACAATGCTAAATTTCTAATGGCATGGGAATTAAAACATGGATGTAAATTCATCTAATTAATCAAATAAATTCTATCCAATTCCACCTGTTTTGCTGAGATTAAAAGTCAATAAGGCAGCAAATCTCTGAAGAAATAGAGTTACTCGTTCCACAAAAATCTGTTCTTGTCCAGAGATAAATGTATGCACAGAAAAGATCTCAGTGTGTATTTCCAAGCATATTCTATGAACATTCCAATGTATTCTGACTTCCTCTGGTGGTAAAATGTTTCTCTTGATGCCCCATCTCCTCTGGTTCTTGCTCTGCTTTGCCTAGAGTAAATGTGAATAAACTTGTGTAATGAGATCAGCTAAAGTCAAAGTTTTCAGATATCCAACCATTAGGAGGAATTATTTTTGTTTCTATTAGTTCCTCAACTTGTCCTCAAACCCATGAGCTTTAAACTTGAGGGAGGGAGCCTAGAAAGCTGGCGTTTAAGAACTCCCCAAGGTGATTTTGAAGTTCATTCGGGCTCATAAATCCCTAAACTGATGCTGTTCTAATTTGCTTTCTGTTGCTGTGATAAACACCATGACCAAAAGCAACTAGGGGAGGAAAGGGTTTACTTCATCTGACCCTTCCAGGTCACACTCCATCAAGGAGGAGAGTCAGGACAGGAACTCAAGCTGAGAAGAGGCAGGAACCATGGAGAAAACCACTGCTTACTGACTTGCTCACTGGCCAGCTCTCCAATCTGTGTTCAGCTAGCTTTCTTACAGAGTCCAGGCCCACCTGCCTAGGTATGACACCACCCACAGTGGGCTGGACCCTCCTACATCAGTTCAGTTCCATTTAATAAGATCTTGCCCAGGCATGGTGGCTCATGCCTTTCAATCTCAGCTCTTAAGCAGCAGAGGCAGGTGGATTACTCTGAGATCAAAATCAGCCTGGGATGGTCTACATAGTGAGTTCCAAGCCAGCTGGGGCCACAGAGTGAGACCTTGTCACACACACAAAAAAAAACAAAAAACAGACGTTAGTGTTAATAACATGTTTGGCACAGAGTGATAATATATGTGACGTTTTATAACATAAGTGTCTTTTGCCCTGTGATTTCCAAATCCTGGCTGAGCATTCATGACCGCTAGGGAAAGTTTTTATGAATAACCAGTTCAGAGACCCAAAAGAAGCCAAGGTAAAACAGAAAAATGATGTGAAGGAACGTATTCCTTAATATCCTTTACGCACCCCACTTTTCTCAGACTATGAAGTTTCTATAGTGAGGGTGAGCATGGAAAACTGATGGAACTACCAGACAAGTTTAAATAAATATTCATGAGGAGAGAACCTAGAGAGCAACAAAATGCTGACTCATGTCCTCTTTCTCATAGGTCCCACCCCAACAAACACACAGGAACAAGAATTAGAGAACATCAGTAGGAGGGGTCACTAGGCCAGAGGACCCCCTCCAGGGTTGCCATAGAGGATGAGCAGGCAAGTCATGGGAGTCTCACTCACATGGGAGGATGCCCTGAGCTGTGAATGACAACTATTGGTCTAATGAGATTGACACAAACTGGCCTGTATGGATAATCCTCAAAGACCACACTCACCAACCCTCTGAGACTTACAGGCAGCTTCAGAAATGGGCAACACACCAAAATGAGAATAGTTATAGTTACACTGAATGATCATAACTCTACCACGGAAAATATAACAAAAATCAAATAACTTTAACTCGTAGGAAAGGAGAGCAAAATCCATAGGAGGTGAAAAGGCACACCTTCTCTTGAGTAACTAACTAGTCTTGAATTTATTCCAGTTCCTTAGCCTTTATTTAATGTTGTGGATGACTCTCAGCACTGAGCAGATTGTAGTCCCCTTCCTAGAAGGGAGCAAGTAGAAAGATGATGTGGAAGGAGAACTGACAGGGACAGACACAACTGGAGTGAGTCCTGAGTCCCTCTAGGCACTCAGTGTTTACATTTATGGAGATTCCATTTCTTCATCTATAAAGCAGAAATGGTGTTTTAGAGTGATATGAGGGGCAGAATAAAGTCCAAACAATATGTGTTATGACCTCAGTAAGTGTTAATTCCTTTATTTCTTCACATAATTTTTATCTTAACTTAGATGGCATATTTACATGAAAGGATTGTCATGACAACTTACCTTGACCTAATTCTACAACTGCTTGTAAAGCTTGGTATTGTGGAATTCTGCAGCTTGTGGCATCTGTGTAAAGAAGACATCACACCAATGAATGTGTAGGTGACAGAGCCTTGCCTTCCCACCAAGTAAGCTGGTTGGAACAGCTGCTGATTTTACCTGTGCCTGAAGATACAGATGTTTGAATCGGAGTTTAGGCGGAATTGCTCTGGTTACAATAGCTGCACATAGCAAATCTGTAAACTCAGGGTGTTTTTCTGATTATAATAGCAGGGAGCTTCTTGCTTCTGCTCGGAATGGTAACATTGTGTACAGCTGAATCTGAATTGTAAAATCTTCACCAACACACGCTCTTAAGTACAGGTCTCTGCAGATGGAAGAAGTCAAGTGACTTTCCTAATTTACAGTCAGTGTTATGATGCACCAGGTAACCATAGCATTCAGGTAAGGAAAGTGGGAACTTGACGCAGCAATTTAGGGTTTTTATGGTTCGTGTCATTTTCTTGTTAATGGGCCCCTTGACAATCATAATATTGGACTGTAAAAGCTGGTGTGAACTTTATTCAGCCACTCCCAAATTTTTACATTACATCTATTTTTTCTATCCAAACAATCACTGGCTGAAACAGTTGAAGAGGATTTTGGAGATCACTGGATTCAGGGAAAACAAAGTGGAAGACTACATGGAGTCTAATCCTACCTCACGGAGGATTTAGTTCCCGTCGCGTGTTTTCCCTCTCTAGTTTCTATTCCTATGTCTTTCTCTGTGTTTATTATTTGTGTTCATTTCTGTTTTTAATCATGATATGGCTTAGAGACAATAAAGCACCCGCATTTTCATTGAATTTTACATACTGCATACCTATGTAGCCGCAGCCCAATCAAGACGTAGACAAATTCTGTAGAGTTGCCTTACACCTCTTACCCTAAGCAACCCAGAGTAACCATTATTCCAAGACTTATTGCTGTAGATTAATTTTTCTAGCTTTGAAATTTTTCAGTCATATAGTATACAGTCTTTTATATTTGTGAGTCAAGCTGCTATAAATAGACTTGCACATGCATTTGTATGGACATAAACATCTTATAGGATGTGTATCATAACAATAAGTATTTAGAATCTGTGGGAGCTAACTCCAAGCCACACATTATACTTTTCAACCTTCTAAACAGTTTAATGACTGAACTAATTTAAAGACTCACCTGTACTATATGAGTTCTTGGTAATCCAGTCTCTCCAATACTTAGTAAAATGTTTTCAATAAATTTGAATCTGGATGTGTCTAAAATATGTATGCTCCCTATACAATCCATGTATCTCTTCATTATTTTACACCCAGCCAGTTCATTAAATTGTGTGTGTGTGTGTGTGTGTGTGTGTGTGTGTGTAGATGTGAGAAGGCAAATTATGGTAATTACTTCTCTCCTACCATGTGAGTCCCAGGGATTGAACTTGGGTCTTCAGGCTTGGCAACAAGCACCTTTGCCCACTGAGCCATACTACTGGCCCACCTAGCCATTTCACATCCTTGTTTAAACTTCATTGCCCTTGCAGACTTTTGAATGTGCAAGGTCCTCATCTATTCCAAGTTTTCACACATCAGATTCAGAAAAGTGACCCCAGGAAGTTCAACTGACTGGCCCACCATCATGTATTGACATGAACAAGTGACAAATTTAGAATGCAAGCTCAGACTGAACTTCTAGATCAGCCTTCTGTCCAGAGAGGGACAGAACCATTCCCTCACAGTAGTCATCCCAGCCTCCTCTCTGTTAAATCCCCTTTCAAGAAACTTTATCAAAGGAAAGTGCAGCCGTCACTTGACACCATATTCCTGGTCTGTATCGAAACACTTTCTGTCTCTCCTTTCCTGGAACACTGAATGAAAAGCAGAAGTTCAGGCAGGTATAATTTAGGAGACAGAATACATGATGAGAAGATGGTATAGAAAACAGCTGACTATCTCCAGAATCTCATTCAAGAAGGGAGAAGCTGACTGATAGAGAGGACAGTTGTTTCTGGGCCACGTTAACAGATGTGTGAAAGAAAAGCTTTATGGAAAAATGGAGTCATTATCCGACAGATACTCCCACTTTCTTCATGCATGTCAAACATCTGCTTAAGTCAGGGAGATCTTTTATTATTATTTTTGTTATGTGCATGAGTGCTTTGCCTGCATGTAAGTGCGCCTGTGTCGTGCAATGCCCACAGAGGTCAAAAGAGAGTGTCAGATCCCCTGGACCTGGAGTTACAGACGGTTGTTAGCTGCCATGTGGGTGCTGGGAATCGAACCTGTGTCTTCTGCAAGACCAGCCAGTGCTAACTAACTGCTGAGCCATCTCTCCAGCCCCGTAGTCAAAGAGGTCTTAAGGAATGTCTCGTGAGCATGAGCTATGAGAACATTTCATTCAAGTAGACACCATTCAGGGGACTAGAAAAGGAGCAGTGAAGCTATGGGCAGTGTCTTGATTCTTCTTTTCTTTACATGGAAAATGAGGAATTGGATAAATTCTTTTCAAGACTCCCTGCAGCTCAGTAGTTCTGTAGATAAATTAAACATAAGCATGATTTATATGATAACAAAAAATCATAAGACAAAGCCAGAGCTTGTTTATGAATATCTGGTTTGATAAACAGACAAGTAACAGAAACATGTACCATCCAATAATCTGACATTTCTATTAATTGGTCATGGATATGAACTTGAGCTTATTCCTTAAATCAGTCAATCATCCTTACCTCTCTCTTTTCTTCATTACTAAAGGCATTTGATTAAATAATTTTATGTTTGGTAATTCACACACACATACAAAATAAATTATTTTCTTATACAGAGTTATACTGTATCACAGTGATATATTCATTGTGGTTTAGTGGAGAAATATGAGATCAATTATTATGCTATACAAGAGCAGAAATCTGAAAGCAATAAATCCATCTCAAGTGAATAATATAAAACTATATTTATAGAGTCTGAAGTGAAATCAAAATTAGTCATCTTTTCACCAAATGATCTGAAGCATATTTCTTTTCCCAAAAAGATTTCAAGGAATAGAATAAAAAACTCAGAACTTCTGGGATTTCTCAGACCTAAGAGAAAACAACAGAACAAAATTACCACTGATTTGAGTTTTGATTTGTTTTGACTGAGTGGGAATTACAGAGATGAGACGTTCGGCGCCATACTTAGAAATCACCTTTTCCCTTGTCATAGGAGGATTCATGCTTTTTTTAATTAGAAATTGATCAGAAGCCTAATAAAGCTCGAGTAGTGAGAGCAGTAAAGTTCCTCTCCCGAGAGCTGAATTCGATCTCCTCATGAATTTCCTTCTCTTGGACTCACTCCATGACCCCAGCCCATGTCTGAACAGAGGATGAGGGGTGAAGTGGGGATGGGGAGTTACAGTTAATATCCTTTGTATCACTTCTCATTAAATTATTAATTGCCAGGAGGAGCTCTGAAGAGTAGGCCGGAGTACCTGAGAAGTGTAAATAATTGTTGTAAAGTATAAAGTACATACATTTAAAGGAACATTTGAGGATGGTTCTGGAGGTTGGAAGAGATGTAAGATTAAGGATTTGGGAATGGGAATACTTTAGATTATACCCTCCACACACCTTGATTGGTGATTCGGCAAAACAAAAGTCCTCAACCCCCTCCCTAAGAACAAGTTCATGTGTAAAGCCAAAATCATAAAGAGCATGAGTTAATAAAACAGTAGAAAATTAGGTAGTAAGGGAAATATTGTTTAGTATAGCTATGGGTGACACTGTGGACAGGGGTGTGTGTAGTATCTTCCTTGTGCTCAGGTTTTGAATCTTGCCTATGTATTTTGATGAAGAGTTTGATGAAGTCCAAGCATGTGGTGTGAAAGGTAAAGCTCCTTTGATAATGACTAAGCCATTATTATTTTCTTCCAGGAAACTGAAATACAAATCCAAAAGAAAGCCAGACCCTATGAAAAGATTTCATCTAGGAGTAAGCAGAGGTCAGTAATGAGGCACGTTAAAGTGTAGGAAGGTATCCTGATGGAACACTGGAACACTTTTCTCAAGTTAAGTAAGGGGCATATTCAACATTAGAGCCATAGTCAGGGTCCAGCTTGGAATGCTTCATAAGTAAACCTGATGTGCTGGATAGCTTTAGTGTCAATTTGACATACCTGGGTTGAGGTAGCCTCAGTTGGGGAACTGCCTCCATTGGACTGGTCTGTGGCCATGTCTGTGGGGCATCTTCTTGATTATTGAGTGATGTGGGAGGGCCCAGCCCACTGTGGGTGGTGCCACCCCTGGGCAGGTGGGCCTATGTTGTATAAGAAAGCAGGCTGAGCAGGGGTCAGGGGAGCAAGCCAGTAGGCAGCATTCTTCTGTGGCCTGTGCTTCCGCTCAGTTCCTGCCTCCAAGTTCCTGCTCTGAGTTCCTACCTTGGGCTCCCTGATTCTCTTGCAGAGAACCTGGATTTAGTTTCCAGTACCCATATAGCAGTTAACAGCTATCTGTAACTCCATTCCCAGGGATCCTTCACCCTCTTCTGGCCTCCACAGGTACTGCACACATGCAGGCAAAACACTCATACACATAAAATAAAAATAAATAAACAAGCATCCTTTGATGACCTGACCCAAATGGGCCTTCTTTTCTAAAAGAATTCTAGGCCTAGAGGGGTGCCTCCCCTGACCATATCCTCTCTTAGCCTGGACTGGATACTTGTCATAGGTAACCAGCCCTGGGTGGAACCTAAGATTTCAGTGAAGAGAAACTACTTGACTTTTCCATTAGCCTCTTCTCCAAGATAGGAGTTCCAGTAACTGAGGTTTTACCTAAAGTCTCCTAACACACACACACACACACACACACACACACACACACACACACGAAAAAACATTGTGTAGTCATCGAAACTTTATTTGACAAAATATTCAGCCCCAGGACAAACAATAAATAACCAGCTATATCTACATGTCCTCAGTATCCTGTGGTAAAATCAAATCTGTGGAGCGGGGTGGAGCCTAAGACCCATGAGAAAGAATGAACAGATTCCTTAAATATTGTAGGAGGAAAATGTACAGCCACATACAGGACAGATGGGAGAAACAGCTAGGGGAAAAATTGTTGTAGATTCTAGAACTGAAAAACTGATACCCCCAAAGGTCTCCTTGAAACACTGCAGTTTCTCTTTCCAAACATCCTTTCTAAACCACAGGGGAGGTGGGGGGACGAAGGAACAAGTCTTTAAAGCAGTATTTTACCTAGATACTCAAAAGCAAAAGCTAAAGGATCTGTGCATGAACACTCCGGTGAGCAAACGCGTATTTTACATAAAAATAGGTACGTGATTTAGAATATACTTCAGCATAGGCTATAGAGTTCAACAGATGTGCTGGATAGCTTTGGTTGTCAACTTGACACACCTGGTTTGAAGGAGCCTCAATTCGGGAATTGCCTCCATTGGACTGGCCTATGGACATATCTTTGAGGCATTTTCTTGATTGTTGAGTGATGTGAGGGGGCCCAGCCCA
Source organism: Nannospalax galili (assembly GCF_000622305.1). Taxonomy (NCBI): domain Eukaryota; kingdom Metazoa; phylum Chordata; class Mammalia; order Rodentia; family Spalacidae; genus Nannospalax; species Nannospalax galili. The sequence continues at coordinate 652,624 of NW_008357032.1, read as the reverse complement.
CTGTGGGTGTTGCCAGTCTTGGGCATGCGGTCCTGTATTGTATAAAAAAGCAGTTTTGGCACAGGTCAAAGTCGCAAGCCAGGAACCAATGTTCCTCCAAGGCCTATGCTTCAATTCCTGCCTCCAGGTTACTGCCCTGAGTTCCTATCCTCAGTGATGAACTGTGACCTGGGAGATGGAAGCCAAATAAACCCTTTCCTCTCCAAGTTGGTATTGGTCAGAGTGTTTTGTCACAGCAATTGAAGGCAAACTAGAGCAACAAGTAATTTACAGAAAATAAAAGTTTTCTCTGTGCAAATAGTGATGGGGAACACTAGCAGACACCCTGTGATGCTAAGTCGGAATTGAAGGCATTAATATGAATTCATGGTCTTTTAAAATATTGATAGGTTATAGTCTAAAGATAATAGAGGATAGATGATAGATAGATAGATGATAGATAGATAGATAGATAGATAGATAGATAGATAGATAGATGATAGATAGATGATAGATAGATAGATAGATAGATAGATAGATAGACTGATGGTAGATGGTAGATAGATGATAGATAGATGATAGATAGATAGATGATAGGTAGATAGATGATAGATAGATAGATAGATAGATAGATAGATAGATAGATAGATGAGAGAGAGGGAGAGAGGGAGGGAGAGAGGAGAGAGGAGAGAGAGAGAGAGAGAGAGAGAGTGAGAGAGAGAGACTACAGAGGCAGACAGTAGACTACAGAGGTGGAAGCAGTGTCCAAGCAGGGCCAGCTGGAGTCCACCTGGGCTGGGGCAAAGAAACCTGATAGCTGGCATGTTGAGGTCAGGGGTCATGCACAAAGTCAAGGGGAGCAGCTGTGGCTGTAAAACAGGAGGTCAGGCAGGGCAAACTGGGGTCTGAGCAGTGGAAAACTCCCTGGGGCCAGGGCCAGAGATCACATGGAGTAGTGCTGGGAGATGACCTTAGGTGGAAGTAGGAGGGTTTTCCATTAGCTGCTTGGGAGGTCTCACTAGAAGGTAGGCATCCTGCTCTATCAGTTCAAGTACTCATAAGTGTCCAATAGGCAGGCATCTTGATTGGTGTACATATGACCTGACCACTCTTGAGACCACAGCGGAGCCTGGATATCTTAAAATCAAGTTGAAGTCTGGGATTAGATGATGTCCAAGAATGGATCACACCTTTGAAGTTCCCGTGGGCCCAGGCTTTTTATCATTAATGTATACTCATAGTTCTGTAGAAGACCTTGTCTCATCTGGGATTCTTAGAGGTCAGCACGTGATGACTACATTTTCAGTCAGGCACGGTATCAGTTCCTGTGAACTCGGGTTTGAAAACCAGACACATCTGAGGTCTTAATGAAGCTCACACTCTGATGTAGCCAGTTTTCTTCTGGAATTTATGAGGACATGTGCTGTAGCACTTTCAGGGAGCAGGTCACATAATCTTAAATTTAGAGTAGATATCTTGATAGTTAGATTGTGGTCTGGACACTGTGGGACCACAGTGGTGGGACTCTAGAACTTTCCAATCTCTGAATTTGGCCTCGACTTCTTGGGGCTTAGGGGTGACACTAGGTTACTGAGCTCTTCAAGGTTCAGCCTGAGCACGATTCTGTTTGTTTGACCTGGACTTTTTGGAATTCAAGATTGAGCCTGAGATAACTGGGCTAATGTCAGGGCTAACATACCTCTCATTGAAGGTTTTTTCCTGAGTTCGTTTAAACTTCAGCCCAGACACTATTCTGTCTTCAGGTTTTGGCCACATTACTTTCAGGAAACCTATGGGCCCATGCTCCTTTCTTTTCTGGATTTGGCACGGGTACTGTTTCCTACACATTCACTTTGGACCTGACTCTTTCTATTCTGTGATAATTGGACCAGGCATCTTTGGGTCACAGATGGTACTCCTCAGCTTCCATCTGTTTAGTCCTTGTGGAAGAGAACAGGCTCCATTTTGTGGCAAGTTTTGCCTAGGCCTTCGTTGGCAATCAGCTGTACTTTCAGAGTTTTCAACCTAGTAGGGAAGGCCAGGGCATAATTAATCAGGGATGGTACCAGGCTATTTTCTCCTCAGAGAAGTGCCCAGTCTTCTTTCTCTTTAGGATTTGGCCTGAGTTGAAATCTCCTCTGAATTCAGTGCAGAATCTGTCTCTTTTCACTTCTCTGGGATTGGCCCAGGTTTCCTTGAGGTTGGGGATTATGCTGGGCTACATAAAATCATCATGGAAGGACCCAGGATCCTTCCTCTTCAGGGTTTGCCTGGGGGCCTTTATTCTTCCACACTCTGGGCGGGCAATTCCTTCTTCTCTGTTTGGCCCGGGCTTGTCTGGGTTCGGGATGGACCCTGCACTGCTTTGGCTTATGGTAGGCTCATGTATATCAATCTTCAGATTTTTTTCTGCTGGGCCCCTTTGAGGGTTCAGCCTGGGCAAGCTTCTATGTCATAGCCTTTCAGGAATCCAATGGGCCCAAGCTCCACTATTTTTTGTACTTGTGGATTTGGCCTGGGTCCTCCTATTTGAATAGCAATCAAGAAAGGTTAGGGCCCTTGGGCTTTGGTAGGCTCACTTAGGGAGGCCACAGGGCTACTTTATCTTCATGGAAGGGCCTAGGCTCATTTCTCTGCGGGGTTAGATGGGGCCCTTGATTTTCAAGGTTCAGCCCAGTCTTGATTCTCCCTGCTTCTCTTCCTCTCGGGCTTTCTGGAGGTCAAGATAGTGTCTGAGCTCTTTTGGCTCATGCGGGGGCCCAGATAACTGCTTTTGGTGGGGGAGGGGGTTACCTGGGCCCTTTTCTGGGTTCAACCCCAGGCACTGTCCGTTCTTTGGGGTTAGGACAGTTTCCTTGGGAAACTGGACAGCCTAGGCGCCTTTCTGTTTTGGATATATCCTGGGCTGTCTTTTTATCAGCTCACTTTCTGGCTTTTTCCACTTCTTGGGCTTTGCTGGGACTTCTTTGTGCTTCTGGATTCTACTGGCTACTTTTCCATCAGGCAGTGCCCCAGACTCCTTGCTCTTTAGGGTTATCCTGGACCTTGCTCTTCAAGGTCCAGTCTGGACATGATTCTTTTTTGTTCTTTGTCCTGTTTTTTGTGTGGTCCAGACTGTTCTTTAACTAGTTTGGTTCATGTTAGTCACTAGTACCTCTCTTTTTAGTTTTTTTTTTTTTGGCGGGGGGCTTTGCAGGGTTCAACCCAGACACATTTTATTTTCATGATTTGGTCGGTTTCTTTTAGGAAATGGTTGTTCCTAGACGTTTTGCATTGTAGATTTGGCCTGGTCCTTGTTTCTTTAGAATTTACCTTGTGGTCCTCTGCTTTCTTGTCCTCCTAGATGTACCCAGCCACGTTTGGCATCCACGTGGAAGGGCCCAGACTCGATCCTTCAGCACATTTTGCCCAGGCCTTCAGCCATCAGCTGTGACTCTGGCTCTTTTTCTTCCCTTGGATTGACCAGGGCTTCTTTGGAATTAAGGATGCTGCTGGGCTACTTTCTCTTCCTGGAAGGGTCCCCCTTGTTCTTTCTCTTCTGGTTTTGCCTGGGTCCTTTCCTCTTCAAGATTCTGGGGAACAGTTCTCTCTTCTTCCTTTGTTCCAGACTTCTTTTGGAGCCAGGATTTTGCCTGATCTAGTTTGGCTTCATAATAGGACCAGGTAATTCTCTTTTGGGTTGTTTTGTTTAGGTTTGGTTTTGGGCTACTTTTCAGGATTCATCCCAAACTTGATTCTCTCTTCGATTTGATCTGGGTTTATTTTGGAGAAGCTATGGTCCAGGATCATTTTGTTTCCAATTTTGCCTGATTCTTTTTTTTGACAGTCTCATACTTTTGTTTTTTAATTTTGTAAACATCAGGAAACATTACATGCAACATTGCTATATTTGAGGAATTATGTCAAGAAATTCACATCTTCAAATGACATTATGAAAATTAAACTGAGAAAAACAATTATAATTCCCAAATATTAATTACTGAACAATAGCTAAAACATCTATCACTAGAATTTCAAGATCAAACTCTCTTGGACAAAATGAACCTTATTATTTTGAAAATTATTGGAAAAGGATGACATTAAGAACATTTTCTACCTGATACATGTTATTAATAGTATATATTAGCATCCCACATAAGGGAAGTTACTATCCTGTTCTACAAATAGCTCTTGTGGTAAAATTGCTTCTTTTTTAACATTAAATAGCTGATCTTT
>NW_008357032.1:640114-648337 GCF_000622305.1 Nannospalax galili | reverse complement strand
AGCTAAGATGCATCTCTTTCAAAACTGGCTGTAAATTTTTAGGTTTACAGTTGAATTAATACAGTTATAAAATATTGTACTCAGTATAAACCCTATAAGAGATAAAATTAAATGAGGTTTTAACCTTTAAAAAGATCTCCATTTGATTCTTTTTCTATTAAGAGTTCATGCCAGATTCCGGTTCTTTATACATCTCTTAAATAGCCCTGGGCTTCTTTGACTTAGGGCTGCTGCCAGGCTACTTTCTCTTCATGGAAGGGTCTTGGCATTTTTTCCGGGGGGGGTCTATCTCTTCATCTTTCAGGGTAGGCTTTAGCTCTTTCTCTTTTCTGGGATTATCTTGGGCTTCTTTGGGGTCAGGAATGTTGTCCTGAACTTTCTCTTCATGCAAGGGCCCAGGCTACTTGTTCTTCAGGGATTTGCCTAGGTCACTTTCTGTATTCAGCTTAGACACTTCTGTGTCTTTTTGTTTTGGCCCAGACTTCTTTAGGGAAGGGATGGGCTAGGTCTCCTTCCTTTCTATGATTAGAACGAGGCTCCTTCCTGTTCGGTGCTTCACCTAGATCCTTCTCAGTGCTCAGCCAGGACACTTCCTGGTTGATCTCACACTTCTTTGACCATAGCCATGGGCCTATGCTCTGGATCCACTTTCCTTTCCCTTCATAGTTTTGCTTGGCCACTTTTTGGAGTTCAGCCTGGGCCGTACTTGAGAACTCCCTCATGTCCTGTCCTCCATCTCTCAGTAGGTGCCTTCAGCCATGGGGTGAGGACAGGTAATGATGCTGCCTCCTCATACTAGGTACCTATGACTCATGTGCTCAATTTAGCCTCTTTTTGCCATCATGGTTCTTTTCCTGTTTTGCCTGGAGTGTCTCATCCACTGCTTCTGTGGTCTAGTTACTAGGAATGAAGTCTTTGCTTTCCAGAGTTTGCCCTTACCACCATTATACTGCAAGCTTAAGTTGAATGGGACTTGCTGGCATAGAAACTTCCTAGTATGCCAGGATCCTGTGTCTGAAGTCCAAAATAGACATTTAATTGATGGAAGGACAGATGATAAATGAATAAACAGATAGATATATACATGCCTACATACATATAGAGGACAGATGAAAGGTTTTACCTGTTTATCTGTACTTTAGTAAAAAAAAATACTTTTTCTTTTCTTATTTTCTCAAAGTTCCCAACTCCTGAGGTTAACTCACTTGTGAGCTTTAACTCTTCTACTTGTCTTTAGCTGAACTTCCTCTGGTACAACAGAGTTAAATTCTGAAAGAATGACTAGCTTTTGTGGACGTTATCTAGAGGTAGAGTGGTTTCATTAGGATCAACCTCAGCTCAGAGTCACCCTGTCTCAAAAACAAATATACTGGAGAATGATAGACTGAGACTTCCTGTGTGTATCACTGACCTATAAATACCCTCATACACGTATGCATGTACCCTCAGCCATACACGCACACACAGACACACCAGAAATATACATAAATATACATTTACCACACATGCTACATAAGATGTAACAAATATAAAATCTAGGGTGCAAAAGACTGAAAATCTGTTTCCCATTACCTCCATGGCCATGCTGGTGTGGGCCCATGAGCACAAATGAAAAGATGATTGCTTCCAAGATGTCAAGTTCCTACAAAGCTCAGACAGCAGGACCCCATGAAGCTTATCCTACCTGCTCTGGCTGGCAGACACTGTGGGCACAGAAGGTGACAGGTGGGTGGTATGATTAGATCTTCATCCTTCTTCATTCTGGAGGCTAGAGCAGAGGTGCAGGCTAGACAGTTTCCTCACAAGACCTATCCCTGGTGTGTGAAGGGTATCCTCTCCCCATGTCCTCCCATGACCAGCCCCTGTAAAAGTGTCCCACCAATCCCCACTGTTTTCAGCTCTTCTTATGATGGTAGTCATCCTATTAGATCAAAGACGCCTCAAGAATTAGTGGTACTGTCACCTCTTCAAGAGCCTTGCCTCCAAGTTTATCATATTGAAGGTCAGTCAGGCCCTTCACCCAAGAACTTGGGGTAAAGCCCAAACCACAACATAGACAAATCATCCCACCCCTCCTGCACATGCTGCTCAATCCTAGCCCACCACATGGACACTACTTCCTTTACCCCAAAGCCCAGTCGATACTGTGGCTGTGACCTCTTGGGTGATATCTCAGAGGCCTGACCTCACTTCAGTCTAGGAATCTCAATGTGTGTCTAGGCAGTCAGTCTCCCGGCCAGGTGCATCCTCTACTCTGCCACCCCTCCCCCCATGCACAAGGGTCTCCAATGTACTCTCAGGGGGGATCCCTGGGAACAACCTCAAATCCAGTCCTCAGTGCCTCAATTCCTTCATTCCTGGGAGGAGGAGAACAGGTGCTGATGCTGCTTCCTCGGGTCAGTGTCCCAGCTTCACACACTGTCTTGACATTCAGCTATTCATTTTAACAGCAGGGTTTTCTTGTCACTAAGACTGGACTGTGCCGTGTATTATACCTGGGGAGAGGGTACAAGGGTGAATGAAAATGTTGGTATCAGGTCTGTCCCTTTAATACCATTAAACTTTGAGTTTAGATGTTGTTCCGTGGTAGAGCCCTTGTGTAGCTCTAGTGCCACAAAACAGATAAATGAGTGGGTGGGTAGGTAGGTAGACAGACAGACAGACAGACAGATACATAGGATATAAGTAAAGACTGAAATAAGCTACCAGCTTTTTACAGAAGAACTCCTCTACCCATGAGGTTCATAGAACAACCAGTGTGACCATCACCAACCTTCCTTCCAAATGACTGAAAGAATAAAGAAGATGGTGATAGAGGAAAGAGATCTCCAGTGTAATGTCTTCATTCACAGACACACATACACATGTACCCAAAGACATGTGCACACAAACAACAGTACAGATATACCACAGACAAGAAAATAAAACATACTGGAGGTAGAGTGACTGCTGGTATGATGATTCCTGTAACATTCCTGGCTGTGTCCCTGATGGGGAGGGCCCATGAGCAGAAATGAGATGGTGGCTGCTACCGAGATGCCAGGTCTCCTAGGAAGGCCAGGCGGCAGGACCCATGAAGCTTTCCTACCTGTTTTGTCCAGACTGGGCTGCAAGGAGAGAATCTCAGGATGTAAAGAGCAGAGCGTCTTCCTCTGCCTGGCTGGAGTCATTCAGCAGGTGTGATCAGGCAGCTTCACCCCAAGGCCTCTCCCCTTCCTGACCCTTCTGCTGGAATCCCTCTGATCTTCCTGTTTTCACCACTTCCTACTATGACTCCTGCCCTGATAGATCAGAGGAACCTCAGGACCTCAATTATACCTCCGCCACCCACTTCAAGACCTTGACCTCCAAGCACATCATAGCAAAGGTCAGTCGGGCCTTCATCCCAAGAATCTGTAATTCACTCCAACCCAAAACACAGCCCCAAACTCCCAGCCTACCTGCTGCTGCTTCCTGAATCTCATCCAACCCCAGTGGCTACCCTGTTGCCCTCAGGTCAAGGCCAGATCTTTCACCATGGAAGTAATCCGAGATGGGAAGCCACTTGAGTTAACCAGAGTTACATTCAGCATTGGGGAGAGGCGGTCTGGCAATGCTTCTTCCTCTTCTGTACAAAAGTGACTGAAAGATGTAGTATCAGACCTGTCCCTTTAATGCCATTAAGCTGAGTATCCCCGCCCAGATGCTGCCTGCTGGTTCTAGGTAGAGATTTTGATGTTCTAAGGCCTTTTGTGTGCTCCCATAAGGAGCCCAAATTAATTATTTGTTCAGGCCATTCATCTTTTAATTACATTTTTAACTATTTATTTATTTGGTATTTGTTTGGGAGAGGTGTGTGTTCCACAGTGTTTATTTGGATGTCAGAGGAAACTCGGTTCTCTCCTTCTACCATGTGGGGCCCAGAGATCAAGTTCGAGCCAATCAGGTATGGTGGTAAGCACTTTTATCCACTGAGCCATCTCCCTGGCCCCCAGTTCGTTTTTATAAAGAAGTGTCGTCTAGTTACTGGATAGAAGCCGGGCAGAGCCTTGTCTCCTCGGCTCTCTTGCTCATGTGACAGGCTCCCTCACTCTGAGGAAGGCTGACTGTAGTTGACTCCTGGGGCCAGTGTGACCCTCCAGCTCTCCACATGTGCACACCTCCCCACCACTGCCTTCTGTGGACCTGGGCATTAGTGCTTCCTCACAGCTGTGGGATGCCTCCTGCCTGCCCATGTCCAGGTATGAGTCTAGCTGGGGACCTTGGGCTCACTTGCTTCCCCGAAACAAGGATGTTTTGGGTGCTGCACTCAGCTACTTCCCTTCTGTAAGGATACACCACACTGTTGTTTTCAACCTCTAAAAAGCTTCTGTGTACAGCAGGAGAAACAGTCGTGGAGTCTCTGCAGCCATGGACAAGAGCTAGACATGGCCTGATGTGTGTCCTGCTTCCCACTTCTCAACCTGCTGGGCCTTCACAGAGCCTCAGGAGAGCAGCCACTGCACAGGGTATGCTGGGTCCTAATCTGTCCAATAATGGAAGGAGATGTGTGCTTTTTGTAACATCTTTGCCATATGTGGCTTGTGGGTACACCCAGATGAATGCTGACCACTAGTACACAGTATGCTCCAGGATCCCAGGAGTGACCTATGGTCTGCCTTCAAACACCACTTCTATTGAATTGAATCGGTGAACCCAAGGCTCTGCCCTGACTTGTTCAAATGAGAGCCACTAGCCACACGTGTTTCTTTAGTCTAAATTAAGTCAGACCTTTGGTTGCCAGAGGGGCCACACTTCAAGTGCTTACCAGCCACCAGTGACTTATCACTGGTTAATCAAAAGTGCTGCTTTTAAGTAAGTGGGGGTGAGTTAGATGTTTATTTAAATGGATTCAGGCATAGAAAATAGTACGAATAATCATCAGTGTGATTCATGTGATGAAGGCTGGAAGACTGTCAGCTGTGGGTAACAGACATGCCCTCATAGCTGAAGGGAGGACAGACAATAGCCTGGTGGAATATGGGGGTCCACAGGCCAGTACTGACTCTCTGTGCCCAGTGCTGTGGACCTGTGCATCTTCATACCCAGAGCCGGCTAGAGTAAGGACCAGCGCTGGTACCCTTGGCTCTACTATGGAACCTTCTGGCTGAATGACAACCATTGTTATCACTTCAATGTAACCTCTACACATAAAATAAACACATCTCTGCATAAGGATATGCAGCAGATGGTTGTTAACAGAGACACCCACAATTGGCCCATGTTCAGATAACAGGAGACTGCAGAGTACCCCTGAATAGGACACCTATTTCAAACCTCTGCCTACTAGAACTCAGGAATCATTGCAGAAGAAGAATTGCAAAGATTTTAAGAGCCAGAAGGGGTGGATGACCACAAGGCTTCCAGACAGCTGGTCAGTTCCTCATATGAACTCACAGCAATGGTGACAGCATGTACAAGTCCTATGCAAGCTCAAACCAGACAAAATCCCAGCATAGACATGGGGAAGTGGGTAAGGAACTGCAACCCCACCTAAGGAACTTTTGACAATTGATGGCTGCAGGGAGGTGGAAAGACCGTGTCTTACAAGGATGGGACTCTTGGTGAGCCCAGTGGATGGACCCACACTGAAGCACATTTAGGGATACAAATCAGACTCTATAGAATATATAGAATATATATATATATATATGTATATATGAGAGTACATTAAACTGGAGGAAGTGGGAGGTACAAATAGGGAGATAGGGGAGGGGATCTGAATGCCATCAAACTATATGGTATGAAAATCTCTAATATTCAGTAAAAAATATAAGCTTTTCAAAAACAGTCTGAACCAAAGGATATGGCTCAAGCACCCCCACCTCTACTGAAGCATCCTGTGATGGGCAAGACCACTCAGGAAGGAAACCCTTCCAAACTTCTGGGATCTCTTCCAGCAAAATCAACCACCAAACTTGATCAGATGAATCGAAGTGAAGTATTAGTTTGAACAGGAGGCCCTTTAGAGCCAGTCAGTCCCTCTAAGTGCAGACACAGTCTCGTGATTTAGAACCATTAGGAGATGCTGCTCCCAAGACCTCAGCAGACGATAGGAAGAATCAGTGACTTTCAAAGAAAGGCGTTCAGTAATCATTTCTCTTTTCAAATTGTCTTGTGACTTTCTCAAATTGCCCTAAGTCTCACCAGCCTCAGCTTCCTGTTCACAAAGGATGATCATGATCAGTCAGCTGCTGGGAATTCATACCAGGTCTGTATGGCAAGAAGGTAGGACAACAGATGTATGAACCATAATGTAAATCCATGAGGCACAGTACTGAGGCTCTGGCCACATCACTGAGACTTGAGCTGTGGTGCAGACACATGATCTGAGTGACAGGTGCACAAGCCATGGTAAAGATGCATAGCCATGTACATGGGGGAACCATAGGATATATATACAGGCGCTTCATCACAGGAAATGGACCATGATATGGGTGATAGGCCTTGTCCTAGACACATGAGCCACTGTACAGATGGTGGGCCACATTGCAGTGGTGTAGCATGGCATAGATGGTAAGCCATGGTGCAAATGTGGGAGTCACAAGACAGACATGTGAGCCATGGTATAGACACAAGGGATGTGACGCACAGCTCTAATCTCACCCTAGTCCTGAACAGGAGGCTCCTGGCCTCATGCTAGGTCTCCTCTCAGACTAGGAACCGGTAAGAGTACAGCCTCATTGTTTCTGATGCTCTCTCCATAGCTGTCCCATGACTGGCATGAAAAAGCTGGTGAGAAGTCCTGCCTTTAATCCATCTGAAGAGATAGGTGGGGTCCACAGAAACCAGGATAAACCTGAGACAGCCCTCTTGTCCTCCTGGGTCAAGTAATCTGAGCCAAACCAGTGAGTCAGGTCCCTCTATGTGACAGCAACATGTGGAAATATTGGAACCATCCTTGCAGGGCCACTCAAGGTTTAAAGACTCAGCAGATAGTCAGCATGGATAAGAGCCTGGCCTCTGTCACCACTGTCTCCTTGGGGAGGATCCACCTGGGCACACGGTCAACCACATCAGTGGACATTCTCCAAGACCATGGCATGGGCAGTAGCTTTCTAGGGACACTCATGGTCTAGAGTCCTTAAGGAAATACATCTGATGTCTGCTAAGTCAGAAATCAGGTCCAATGATGTAGCATGTAAAGATGCAAAAGTCAAAAGATTTACGTTCCAGAGACATGTACACTGCTGGTTAAGGGTGTGGGGTACTTACACGAACCACTTCCTTTGACTCCATGGAGGGGTTTCACATGCCTAAGGGAAAGAACTTTCCGGGAAGAAGGAACCAACCACCATTGTCACTGGGTTTAAGGGAAAACAGTATTGCTCTATATTTTTTTAATTTTCCCTGTGGAGGCATGAATGGATGCTCTCTTTTGTGCATGGACCCCTGCTTTGACCATTTAACATAGAATCCCTGTGGACACTAGAAATCTAGGAAAGGAACATGAGGGAGTTTTCCTTAAATGAGGGGGGCAGTAAAACATGGGTGAAAAGAAACCATAGAGGACGAATCCGGTGGGGGGGGGCAGTGGGAGTGGTGATTGGGAAATGGGTGGGGAGTGGGGGCAAGAGCAAGACAGAGGCACATAAAGAAGCCTTGCAGAAGCCTCACAGCTTGCAACCCCAATAGAAAACACAAAGGAAGGATTGAAGGGAGTTTTTTGGTGCGCTACAGGCAGTGGATTACTGAACACAGTTCCCAGTCCCAGACTGGGACATCTGCATTAGAGCTGGTCAGGGAGGCTCTCAAGACAATGCAGGCTTGAGTCAATCCTCTCAATTGCCACTAAGCAGAAGACATCACACACTTGATTATAAGACATAGATAAATCAAGGTGGAACTGAGCTGGACACTTCCACTCTGCTGGCTAGCCTTCACAGCATCCTGTGCTTTGTGTGTTTAGAGAACACTGCCGAAGAGGAGGCAGGAGGTTTGTAAGAACCAGAAGATAAGGTAAAGGGCTGCTAAATGCCATCCTCTAGACTGGGCACAGCTATTGCTATCATCAAGTCTCAGCTATAATTGTCTTCACCAAACAAGCACAGACTGGCCCTGTAAGCAGTCAGTCATGGAAGGGGGAGGGGCTCAGAATGAAAAACCTAGGCGCCATGATATAGGCGTGGACGCGCTGGGCTCTCAGGGTCCCAGCGCGCACTCCTGGGCAGTGAAAGCTCCTCTTCTACTGAGGTCTACTCAGTC
>NW_008357032.1:622514-639957 GCF_000622305.1 Nannospalax galili | reverse complement strand
AAAGGAAAAGAAAGAATGGTAGACTGTTAGATTCAAGGCCTACAGAGGGGTTAGGAGAATATGCCAGGTCAAACACCATAAATATAATTTGGTGGCTAGAGAGCTCAAATCAGTCTGCCAACATAGTTCATAAACAATTTACTTGAAATTTGAAGATTAGCAAGTTAGGCTGGGTTCAGCTAGATGTCCCTTCTAGTCCAGCCTGGGTTTCTTTGTATCTAGCAGACATCTGTAGGATGGGTAGGTGACTCTGAGATTCATGCTTAGGCACCATCACATCTTTAAATGGGCTCAGGTCCACACAGTCCCTCATGCCCCAACAAGCTGCTATGAGCTTCTTCATATAGATGCTGGACTTTGAGACAATAAGAGGAAGCACAGGAGAGCTTTTGTCTTCCACTGCATGGTGTTTTTAAATAAAGTACAAGACTGCTCTGGATTTAAAGGATGGGAAACAGAACTTATCTGTTGATAGTGAAAAACCTAGGCGCCATGAGGCCACCTGATAGGAATGCCTGACAAGAGGTCAAGCATTGAGAAACTAGCTTATCAGAAAAACAGGACGTAGTGGTCAAGCCATCTGCATCTGGCAATCCCCGGGGCTTGATACCAGGAAATCAGGAAATAACATCTGTACCATAAGTCACCCACCCAGAATTTAGCAACTTAACTTCCTCATGCTTTATACTCATTTGAATGGGCCAATAACCATGCTTCTGCTTCTGTACCCCGCTTCTGCTCTATAAAAGTGCCAAAACCCAGCATGGGGGCGCACAAGTCCTCCGAGGAGACTTTGTGCCCACAGGTACCTGTGTACTAAATAAACCTCTTGCTGTTGCAACCCGAAGGCTGACTTGTCCTCAGTGGTTTCACTCTTACAAGAAGACCCCACCCCTTACTGCTGAAGTATTGACTATTGGTAGAGTCTGGCAGAGGGGAAATCGATATCTTCAGTTGTGTAACTCCTGCGGAGCCCACCACATGATCTCACTCATGTACAGACACATGATCTCACATACAGACCTCCCAGACACACAATCTCACTCACATACAAAATCTCACATCCTTGCTCCATAGACGGAAGGGTGCACTCATGGCTTCCAGCACCTGGGCGGAGCAGGCAGGAGGGGCCGTGAGGAAAAGCTGATTGATGGGCAGCACATCTCCATTCAGTACGATAAATTCTGGTGTTCTATTGCACAGTAGAACAGGGAATATAAAAACCACGCACAGTTTATATTATATTATAATATAAAATATATTGCACAGTGAATATAAAAACTATGTACTACATATTTCATAAGGGCTAGAAAAAAGATTCACACAGATTATAAATGTTTGAAGAAATAAATGTGTTACCCTGAATTTCATACTATATATACAATGACTATGCTTGGTAAAATGTCACATGATATTCCTAAAACATCACATTTTCAAGCCTTAACTTTAAAATATCTTAGACAATAAGAGGAAAAGAAAACTTAAGACTCCAAGGTATATAGGAGAAGGTATTGAAACTATGTACTAAAATACAGAGTCCAATCATGTAACTTTGCTCTTACTCCGAGCCCTTATAAAATATCACCTTAGAGTAGAAAATAGACCTTGTAAGGCACTTGTTCAGACCGTTGTTAATACTTCCCCAGCGAGTATCAGCAGAGTATACACCAGCAGAGAATCCCTGATGAGTTTTCCTCTGATCCAGGCCACAGCCCCTTCTGTGCAAATGTCCAAGGACTGAGGACTTTCATGATTTCAGACTGGAGACTCCTGCTCTCTTCGTCTTCACCCAGGCAGCGGCAGAGGAAGTGGAAGAGGAAGCCTCGACAGAGGACAGGCTCAGGTCAGCCCAGCTCTCCGGAGTTCTGTAACCCATACAACTCCCTTAACCTCTGTGGGCTTCATTATCTTTCCCTGCAACGTGAGGAACTTGACCTCAGTCTCTTTCAATCTTTGAAATTTTTTGTCTACACATGGCTTTAATGAGCTGCTCTAATACTTTCAGAACTGCTCTCTCTGGTACAGTGCAAAAGTACTGGACAACAAGACATGGACACTTAGTGAAAAAAAAATGCAAGTTCATAAAGTAAAAGCAGCTCTTCCTATATGCGGCTTCAATAACACACATTATTAATTGTATCTTCTATACCTACAAACCCATAAACAGAGCTACCTAAGAACAGACCACTTGGGCCCCAGAATCATCCTACTTTACAGATTACAAGAAGAAACTAATTCTCTTCTTTTCAGTCTGTTTTCAGATACTTGAATGGCTTGAATGTTTTGAATGATTATTCATATTTAATAAGACAGAAGTTGAACCCAGACAGAACCATTAATTCATTGCCATGATTGACTAAACCCTGAACAACTTAATTTCTCCAACCCCCAATTTTAAGTGCATAAAGTGATTATTTGGAAAGGATCAAATAAAATAGTATAGACATCTGACACATAATAATTAGTTAAGCAGACCATAATAGTGGTAGTAAATATTCAGAAAATAATGACAGAAAAGGGATGTCTTCTTATATGAAAACATTGTCTTATGAAAACAGGTGATTTGAAAAGCCAAGCAGCTGAGATTGGTCTTCATCTGGTGGAGTGGTTCCCAGTGGTGATGCACAATCATCTGAGGGTTTTAAATGCTTCCAATTCCCAGCTCCATTCAGAACCAATAAATATGCACAGCTAGTGAACCTAGATGAGAAAATGTGATGGAAGGCAGATTATTCAGACCATTTGCAACTCATCTCTATAGACCCAAATATAATTTAAACTGCCGAGAGCTCAGTAGAACCAGGTGGCTTCCCCCAGGAATGCCTAAAACTCACAGTCCTTGAATGGTTCACAGGAGAACTCATGACACCTCTCAAACCCTCCACAGAGCAGGATCTCCCTGTACATCTGGGATCTGATGCATCTGGCTGTTCTGAGACACTTTCCATTCCACACATACCAGTAAATGTCTAAAGGGGGACTTGCGAATATGCTGTCTTCTAACTCACATGTAAACACAGAAACAAACCCCAAGTAATGCATGACAGCAAGATTTAAACCAGACAACCATATGGGATGGTTTATTATATGTGTATTTATATACTATTAAAGGAACTGATAACAGGACATGGAGTAAAATATTTTTAAAGTACTTTCAATGTGTTACTCTGAGTATACAATTTATAGGCTTTTCTTGGCTTTATAAAAATATCTTATATGTGAAAATTATGCTAATCTTAAATATATTTCAATAAACCATAACAGCCAAATAGCCCAGCTAAATTAAAGAAAAAGAAAACTATATTTTAGTGTCAACCAGCATATGCTAACATTTCTTACTTCCCATAGCCACCCCTACTGTGATATCTAGATGAATACAGCATTTTCCAATGAAATTGGCATTGCCTAAAATACTGAGTTTTAATATATCACTCCCAACATCTAGGAATAATGCACAGCACTAAGTAATATTACCATTTCTCTTTGTAAAAAGTGGCTTTCACTGGGAATTAGCATTCAGATATGCTATTATGAGGTTTAGGACAAGAAAAACACCAATTTGAAGAAGAAAAGATTTACTCCTGGCTTCAGATGGCTCAGCCCATGACAACTGACTACGTTGTTTAGGGCCTATGAACTCAGGAGCAGGTACAGAGAAGGCCTGTCACCTCACAGCTGCTGAGATTCACATGGAGAAAAAGAAGCCAGAGTCCCAATAAGGCCTTCCAGGGCATACTCCTAATGACCTGTTCCTAATGACCTGACCTCCATCTGTGGCCTCACTTCTTGAAGGGAACACCACCAACCAACAGTGTAACAGACACAGCCAAGCTATCAGCATATGAGTCTTTGGAAGATAATTAAGAGTCAAACCATAATATATACTTTGAATTAAACTTCCATCCGTAAATATGTTACTAGTCAACAAAAGTCCTTATGACATGTTGTCGCAAAATTTTTAAAATAAAAAGCAGAGGAAGAATCATTAATGAAGATGCGCATTTATGAAATGATAGCAAATTTACACTCACACAATTATTACAACAGAAATTCACTTAATAACTAGAGAGTTGAGCATGGAATAGAATCATCACTACCCAGTTCTTATCCCAGATATTTCTCTGATTGTTAATGGAACTCTGGAGAAAGTCTCCCATCATCTCTAGAATCTTTTAAGTCTTCAGTGTTCTTTAATTATGTATGTCATCATTCTTAAAACCAAGAAAACAAAATTTCCTTTCACAAAGTGAAAAGGAAAATGAGTTTCTCTTTAGTCATGTGCTGACCTTTGACTCTGGCACTCATGACTCCATCTCGGTGACTAAGCTTATTCCTAGTGTCAATTACTGCCCTGTCATTTGGAACGGCTAATGAGGCTTCTACAACAAAACACCCCAAATACACAATGGCCTTAGCAACATTAAGTTCTCTTTCCTGTATCATCCCCTGATCTAGGGTGGCACAGCAATTATTTTCCATTGGTTATTCTGCTATCCAGTCTTTCCATCTTGTTATTCTTCTATCTATATTTTTCATATAATTTTGCAGTTAAAGATTCACTTAGTGAAAGAGTATCATCTTTAAAAATCTCCATTTTCAGAGAAATAAAAAATATAGGAAAGACAAGGTATATATCTGACATAATATAGCTAAAGTCCATCTCATCTAACAAACCATCACTACCGCATCATTATTCAGGTGCCAGGGGGCTATAGTACCCTGTGATGCTATAGCCATCCTGGTTTGTGTTGAGTAGATTCTGTGTTGTTCATAGAATGATGTCATTGCTAATGACTTTCTCATTCTATGTTGTTTGAAGAATGACATAATATTGCCTAATGACTTTCTCAGAGTCCCCACTACTGAAACCTGGCTATGCTTAGAGTTAGCATTAATTTCATAATCTGTCAAGTTCGGCAATACACACTTTCCTTCACGTTAACTCAAATTATCCACTGCCAAAGTGCGGTGTCAGAGAACGAGCACTGACTGCAAAGGCAGGCACATGTTGGAGTTGTTCTCTTTGTTTTGCTTTGCTTTGCTTTTGATTTCCAGATAACTCATTTAAGTAAATGTCACAATTGCCTAGCTGTAAAATGAAGATAATTCTCATTTCTGTGATAGAAATTAGCATAAAATAATGTGAGGACTGAGCAGATAGCTTAGTTATCTCCTAAATAGCCTTCACTTTTCTAGAGTGAGGACCAGAGGTCAGGCCCCCAGCACCCATGTAAATGATGTAAATAGCAGGTGAGTGTAGTGGCCTGCCTGTGATCCCAGCACTCAGAAGGTGGAGATGAGAGATCTCCATAGCAAGCTGGATGGCTAAACTGGCCAAATCAGCAACTCTGGGCCCAAGTGAGAGACTCTGCCTCAATATTTAAGGTAGAGAGAGAGTGAGGAAGACACCCAACTTCAACTTCTGTCCTTCACACATACATGTGCACCCACACACTTGCAAACAAGCATTCATGCACACATATTATGAAAAATTAATGATTTAACTGGGACAAGTGTAAAAAGACAGAACTCAGAAGATTTTTGATGCAGAGAAAATACTCTGTATGATTCTATGGTAGATACATGTTATTAGACATTTGGCTAAACCCATAGACTAAAGAGCACGATGAGTGACTCCCAATGGACACCATGGGCTGTACATTGTGCTTAGCATTTCACAATCTATGTTCCTTAATCATATCAAATGTATCACCTTGCTGAGGGATATTCCCGGAGGTATGTACATGGGGAAACATTAGATACATGAGAAATGTCTGAAAATTAACTTCTCCAAGAAATAATGTCTGCTGCATTGTTTGACTTTTCCTGAGGAGGTTTAAACTATTTATTCAAGTAGGGCATTGACAACAGATGAAAGAAATTATATGACTTGTTTCTAGCTTGGTGGAACAATGAGTTTATTGGGATCACTTATTGAAGCATGGGTGAAAAGTTTCTTTAATAGCATAGGTAACTCAGACAGTTATGTCAGTGCAAAGTCCATCATAGAGTGAGTGGTGACATTCAAAAGCTGCGCCCCTGGAGTTCCTGCACAACTTCCAGGCAGCTCCACCAGTGTCTCTCTACCAGCAACTGTTTACTGCTTATTATCACCTCAGAGAGAAGTTTTCAGGCATTTAACAATTTTTGTGAGTTTTTCTAACTTCTTTGTGAATTTCATGAGTTTCCTTCCATAAAGCAATGCTTTGATTTGGAGAGAATGCTTCAATCTGGAAAATAGGTACCTAACAAGTCTTTTGGACAAAAATGTATGCGCTCCAGTATAGGCACATAAGTAGATGATAGATAGAATGATAGATAGATAGATGATAGATGATAGATAGATAGATAGATAGATAGATAGATAGATAGATAGATAGATGATAGAGTGATAGAAGATAGATGATAGATAGATAGATGATAGATAGATAGATAGATAGATGATAGATGATAGAGAGATAGATGATAGAGAGATGATAGAGAGATAGATGATAGAGAGATAGATAGATGATAGACAGAGAGATGATAGGATAGATAGATAGATAGATAGATAGATAGATAGATAGAGGGAGAGATAGATAGATAGCATATGACAAATTCTATTTGTATACATGCACTGGTAAACTTTCTTATGGAAATACACATTTAGTAAATTCCTTAAGATACTCTTCACTAGTCTTAATGCTAAGGTAGAAGATAATAGTTTCTGTGTTCAAGCACTGCAGTATTCCACATAAACATCTCTTAAACGAGCAGCCTTCTGAGCAGAATGATGTTCTACTTTTTCAAAGTCCTCCCTGGTTTCCAAACTACATTTGTGTATGTGAGTCAGGATCAGGAAATGCTGAGATAATCACCTCAGAACTACTCTCAGGAGGTCCTATATTATCTTACACTTCCAAACCACACCTACACACAGATCTCCATTAATGAGCACAACTTTGTGAACTAGGAACAGAAGATAGTCAATATTCTCACCCACATAAATGGGGAAGCAGAATTTGAGGGAACTTATGGCTCCATTTTATGTCAGAATATGGAGTTAAACCAATACATAGTTCTTACTTTATTTCTTAAGTGAAAGAGGTGAAGGAGCAAATCTGTCTTGATTTCAAATACAGACTTTTTCCTGAAGTCTGAGGGCAAATTGTATCACACAATCAGGTCAAGATTCCAATTTTTTCCTGCATTATGGACCGCTCTTTCCCTATACTACTCACTATGCAATGTCAACAGCACCCCGTGGGATTAGAGTCACAGATAGAAAGAATTACCAACTGCCTGATCACTTCTCTAAGCTCTTTTCTAAAAAGATAGTCGTTTCTATGGCAGTGGAAGTTGTGTGGAGCCTGATTTCCTCTCTAAATTTCTGCCTCACGAGGCTGTCAATCAGCAGGATCAGCCCTACAAAGCGGAAGTATTAGTCCACTGCAACAAGGTGGGTCAGGTGTCCCTGTATGACCTAGGACTCACTAACCAGCTTAGTTTACTGACCTTAGAGACATATCACTTGGACAGTGAAGGTCTATTATTTTTTTATGTAACAGGGTTTTGTGTGTGTTTTTTTAAAGACATAAAATGTTGAGGGACTTCCATGATGCTGTAACAATTGATCGCTGCTTCAGAAACAGCACTCACATCCCTTTCCAGACAAAGATGGCCAGGGGAACGACTCACCTGTGAGTATTTCCTTCTTGTTTCTTTTAATATTTTATTATTTTTATGTGTGTGCATGTATGTAAGTTAACTGGTGTCATACAATGCCCGTGGAGGTCAGAAGATGGTATCAGATACTTTGGAACTGGAGCTACAGTTGTTAGCTGCCATGTGAGTCCTGGGAACCAAACCCAGGTCCTCTGCAAAAGCAGCCAGTGCTCTTAACCAGTGAGCCATCTCTCCAGGCCCCTTTTAAAGATTTTAATTATTTTAACTATGTGTATGCATTCGTGCCTGCTTGTCTGTATGTGCAACACAGGCTGAAAATATCCACAAAAGCCAGAAAAGGGTGTCAGGTTTCCTGGAACTGGAGTTACAGATGGTTGTTAGCCTCCATGAGGGTGCTGAGAACTGAACACAGGTCCTCTGCAGCCAGTGTTAGTAACTGCTGAGGCATCTCTTCAGCCCCCTCCCATTTTAATGGATTTTTTCCATTGAGCAGAGATTCTTGATTTATTATTGTAGTTTACACAGTTTTTTCATTTTTATGAAATTTTTGAAAATTTTATACAATATATTTTGGTCATATTTAGACACCCTCCCCTAGCTGAACTCCTCTGTACAATCCTGTGAGACTTTGTACACTCAGCCCTACATGCTAAGGTCTATCAAGTCAGGTTTGCGTTGTCAGATGTCCATTGCTGTTCATCCACTGGAGCCTGGTTAACGTATCTAGCATCACACCCCTCAAGAAAGTTGATTCTTCCTCTCCCAGCAGTTATAAGTTTCCAGTAGTTCCCCAGCTAAGGATAGGGCTTCTTCCCCACTTCTGTGCTGGGATTCTGTCTAGCTTGAACTTGCACGGGTCTTGTGAATGCTGTTACTATTGCTGTAAGTTCATATGAGTAACTTCCCAGCTGTCTGAAACATTCTGTTTTCTTGAAGTCATCCGCCATCTCTCATTCTTACAATCTTTCCGTCCTCTCTTCCACAGTGGTCCCTGAACCTTGGATGGCAGAAGTTTGATATAGGTGTCCCTTTCAGGGACAAGCAGTCTGCAGTGCCTTATTCTCTGCACTTTGGCAAGTTGTGTCTTTCTGAGTTAATCACCATCTGTTACATAAGGAAGCTTCACTGGTGAGATTTGAGAAGTGCATTGATATTGTTTCCACCCACTGATCCACTATTTTCCCTGAGTCTAGGTGTAAAGGTTGCATTGCAGATGTGTCACTTAGGGCTGGCCACCTCACAGATACTTATGCTATGCATTTGACCAGTTGTGGAACTCTAATAGTCTCCATCTGCTGCAGAAAGAAGCTTTTTTGATGAATGGTGAGAAGTGTACACTTGTCTGTAAATATAAGGCTACATACTTAGAATACAGTAAGAAATTATGTTGGTCTAGGGATATGACTAAAGTAGGTTTTTCTCTAGGATCTATGACTTCTCCAGCCATGTGTATTTGACTAGGTTTACAGTGCACATGAGTTACGTCCCATTAAGTGAGTGTTAAGCCCAATTACACAGCTTTGATACTCCAAAGATAAAAGTACCACTACTGCACCAGTAGAGATTATTTGCTGAGCTGGTCATTATTGTGGTTCATAGACTTTACATTTGGATGGAATCACTGATTTTCTCCCTTGGCAGTTCACATATTATTTTCTGATACTATAAAGGCTAGTCCTCACTGGGCATTGTGGCACATGTCTTTAATTCCAGCACTTGGGAGGCAGAGGCAGGCGGATCTTTGTGAGTTCAAGGCCAGCCTGGTCTACATAGTGAGTTCCGGGACAGCTGGGGCTACAGGGAGAACCTGCTTCAAAAAGCCCAAAAAGACCGAAAAAAAAAAAAAAAAAGGCTAGTCCTCAGGGAGGGGGCTTCCAGGTCAGTTCCAGCTCCATTGCTCCAAGCCTTATGTCTAAAGTATGTCCTGTCTTCAGAAATAGGTGTTCAAATTCTGGGAGAAAAGCAAGGCCTGTGGCAATACCCTGTGTTATTTGGGGAATCTTTTGGACAACTTTGGCCAATAATGTGAAGGGAGGTCTCCCTTGCCTGGCACTACAGGGTTTTGTTGTTGTTGTTGTTGTTGTTGTTGTTGTTATACAGCATTTAGCTCTACACATGAACTCATGTATATATTGTATGTGTATTTTTAAGTAGGCTTTTGATCTAATACATTCCCTCTGGCTTTCCACACCACCTAAGTGTTATTTGTCTGTCCTCTCTCTTCTCTTGCATAATTCTCCCTATTCTCTCCACAATTAAAGTATTCCCCCATTTTCCTTATTTCCCCTTGATAACATCTGTCTCTTACTATCCTTCTCTTTCAAGCTTCTTATTTTCTTTTACTCCCATGGTTCTTTTCCATTTTCCTGACTTATGCCATTACGTCAGCATATTTAATATACTCATATCTAAATATTTGGAAGGAGAACAAATGTTGCTTGTTTTTGTGTCTGTATTACTTCATTTAGTGAGGCAGCTTCTCATTCTATTCATTACCTAAAAATTTTATTTTCCATTACCACTGAGTGGAACCCATTGTGTACATGTGCATATACATTTTCATTATCCATTCATCGGTTGAGGGACATTTAGGTTGTTTCCATTTCCTAGCTGTTGTGAACAGAGCAATGACAAACATGGCTGAGCAAGTGTCTTTACTAGGATACTGAGTCCTTTGGGTATATGCTAAGGAGTAGTATAATCAAATCACATGATATGTTTAGCTGTAGTTTATTAAGAGTTCTCCACACTGCTTTCCACAGTGGTTGCACCAGCTTGCAGTCTCACCAGCAGTGAATCTGCATTCTCCTTTCCCTGCATCCTCACCAGCATTTGGCGTCATTTGTTCTCTTGATCAAGTGTGCTTAACTGCTGAGTTATCTCTTCAGCCCCCTCCCATTTTAAAATATTTAAATTTATTTTCCTATTGCTATTTTATGTATAAGGGTATTTTGCCTGCATGTATGTAAGTGCACTTGTACATGCAATGCCCGTAGGCCGGAAGAGGGTATCAGGTCCCCTGAAACTGGAGTTACAAGTGGTTGTTAGCCATCATGGGGACTGGGAACTGAGCCTGTGCCCTCTGCAAGTGCCATCTCTGCAGCCTGTGAACTTTTTCTTGTTACACCTCTCACAGGCAGAGCTCTGTCACACTCTTCCCAGAAAGCTAAGGACCTAGGCTAGAATCAGGGCAGCTTTTGCTATGCACAGGAGAAAAAACTCTGCCTATTTGAATCATGGAGAATTCACTTTGTCATCATTTTATTGTTTTTTTTTTTAATCAAAAAAGAAAAACAAATCGAGAAAGCATCGTGAGTTTCTCCTTTCTTCTGAACAATTACAAATTTCCTTTGTGAACAAACAAGCACTAACACGGAAAAGGTTCTGGAATATTTTCTGTATTGACACATTCGATGTCTAGATGATGTGGAATGGTGTTAACTAAACTCTTGACACCCACAACCTATTAGGGGGAAAATAAACCCATCAATATTATTTTATTCAGATTATAATAAAGTCATATGCACATCCTACTTGAGTTCATATTTTTGAAGAGATGTAGAAAAAACAATCCTTGGAAACTCAATTCTCTATGCTTTCATTTTTAATAATCTTTGCCTGGGTAAAAGAGGTAGCTTTTCATCAGAGATCTGAGCATTTAGCCTCTTCCCATCTGATATTAGTAAATTAATTCCTTAAAGAACTTTTGATCTCTGTATTGTTGATTACTGGAAACCCCAGCTTAAACACAACAAAGCAACACACTAGCTTCTTACATTTATTTCTTCTCCCTACAAATCAAATATAAGGAATTGGTAAGATTTACTGCATGATGCCTACTCTAATTAATAAAATGACATATTTGAATGTCACAGGCACTACAGAGAGGACAACAGTTACCTGTAAGGAGTCTATACATTTTGCCAGGACACTGAACTGAAATTGGGCCTAATGGTGATAAAAAGAATACATAAGAAGGCCAGCAATGTAGTGATGTTTCTTGTGGAATTATTAAACCATCATCCCTTCGGTGTAATGGAAAACTATCATTATTTGCAAAGATAACTTTATTGCACCCAGGAGTTTTAAAAAGAAATGAAAAAACGCGTACTTCTGTGATTAGCTATTAAAATGTAACACAGGTAGAATTTGCAAGTCAAAATGTCATTCTACTGAAGAAAACATCACCGGATGAGCAAAGAAGCATTCCTCACCACAGCCTGTAGATTAGCACGCACATTTCCCCTGGGAGGGCACGCGGATTGCTCCCCTTGAAGAAAGAGACAGCCGCATGCGTTTAAAAATAAGTTAAAACTGTTATGTTTATACGCACCTAAAATTTGAATCATTGGGGCACTTTGAGATACCCAGGTCCTTGAATAATACTGGCTATTGACAAGCACAAAATAGGTATTGTTAAGTAGATTATTAAAACAAAATACATAGTTAAAATGCCACCTCTGGAAAATGGTATTGGGCCTAATATCAATTTTTCCTTTTCTTTTTCTACATCTCAAATCCTTTAATTAATTATTTATTTTTATAATTGTGTGTTTGAGTGTTTTGCCTGCATGTATGTAAGTGCACCCATGCATGCAATGCCTGGGGAGGTCAGAAGTGGGCATTGGATTCCTGAAACTGGAGTTGTGGATGGTTGTTAACTGCCAAATTGGTGCTGGGAATCAAACCCAGGTCCTCCGAAAGAGTAGCCAATGTTCTTAATCACTGAGCCATCTCTCCAGCCCCATCAAATTCTTTTTTTTTTTTTTTTTTTTGAGACAGGGTCTCCCTGTAGCCCTAGCTGTCCTGGAACTCACTATGTAGACCAGGCCATCCTTGAATTCACAGCGATCCACCTGACTCTGCCTCCCGAGTGCTGGGATTAAAGGCGTGCACCACCATGCCCAGCCACCCATCAAATTCTTAATAAATACATAGTACTTTGTCATCATATAAAACAAATGATAAAAAATTCTTTAAAGCAAACTTTAGTCAGAATGTCAAGTATGGGCCAGGTGTGGTGGAGCACAACTATACTCTCAGCGGGAGGCTATACCAAGAGAATTTAGAGCTCAATGCCAGCCTGAACTATATAGTGCTATCCTGTCTCTAGATGAAATGACAACTGGATAGAATTATCTAAAGACAAAGAATTGAAACACTGGGTTAAGCAAGTAGGAATAACAAATAGTTTACAGTATCCGAAGGAGTCTCATAATTAATTAGGTAAGAAGGACAAAAAGGAGAACTAATGCAAACTCGGATTTTAAACCTGTTCTTGCTCATGAAGCTGAGACCTAGAGACATGCTGCCATTCTCTGGATATAAATCTAAATAGCCCTCTGCCAGCCTGAGTTCTACCACACTCACAGGCCCTATTAGAAAAGAAAGAAAAAGCCAAATACCTGGGTTGTACGAAACATGGTTATGTGGCCTAAATTCAAACTCTCCATACAGACAAATAAGCCCAACACACTAACGTAAAATTTTGCCTGAAAGATGAGAAACATAAAAATCAACATAATCCCTTCATGCAACGTCGTGAACGTTCTCACCTGTGATCCACTGAGGATGACTGTCTAAAGAGATGAGCACAGATAAGTAATCACTAAATGTAAAAGGAAGTTAGTGTCTTCTGAGGCAGTATAAGAAAGGAAACAGCAGAATTCGTAGGAAATGAGCCAAATAGAATAGAGCAAAATAAGAAACATTCTTTGCAATATTATTTTTAATTTATACTTTTTTATTGAATTTTTGCAAATTTCAAGTCCTATATACTGATCATATGTAGATGCCCTCCCTATCTGCATCCCCCTTACTACCTCCCACCCAATTTCAGGTTCTCTAATATATATTATTTTACGTATTATATTAAATTTGTGAAGACCATAAATGGTTTTCAGTGTGGATGTCCTATCAGTATGGGTTCATCCACGGGAGCCTGGTTAACCTACCAAGATATTATTTTTTCCACTTTTTTTTAATTAAGTTTTTTGAATTTCATACATTTCCCACTCAATTCTAGACCCCTCCCCCATCCATGCCTCTCTCTTTAGTCCCCCAACGAACCCTATGCACTCTGCCATATATGTTGAGTCCAAGATATTATTTTTAAGTAGTCAAGGGCTGGCAAGATTGCTCAGTGGGTAACCGCACCTGTCCACAGAGCCTCACAACTTGAGTTCAATCACAAGGATCCACGTGGTGGAAAGAACTGACTCCTGTAAGTCCTCTCTCTCTCTCTCTCTCTCTCTCTCCTCTCTCTCCTCTCTCTCTTTCCCTCCCTCCTTCCATCCTTCCCTCTCTCTCAATAGATGAATAAATACTGCAATAAAAAATTCTTTTTTAAAAAGTGGTTAAGGAGATGCCAAAAGGAATAATTCCCTTCAACAAGAATAAGAACTATATACAAAACAGTAAAGAGAGGAAATGTCAAAAAGACGAATTGAAGATCATGAAGCATGAAACAAAATAAAGGAACAAGAGAAATGGTTCCGGGAGGCGAACGCTGCTGCTCCTCCTGAGGACCTGAGTTCCGTTCCCACCACCCACGTGGTGACTCACAACCTCCTGCAGTTCCAGTTCCAGGGGATCCAATACCCTCTTCTGACCTCTGCAGGTTCTGCATCACATGGCACATTTAAATACATGCAAGTAAAATAAATAAAAATTAAAAAAATAAAATTCAGGCTTTCTGTTAAAGAATTCAAGTCAGATTGAAGCAGATACCACATCAGCAAGAAAAGAATAACTGAAAATATCCACAGAGCACAGCACCCCTGGATATACTTCTTAGTGATGAAGATGATTTCATAGATGGGTTTTATCAAATCTCCAGAGAGCACTGTGAGACATATTTCTATTATTTGCAGACTTCTTCAACTTAATCCCAGTGCTGGAAGACAGGGACAGGCAGATCTCTGTGAATTCAAGGTCAATCTAGTCTACATAGAGAATTCCAGGACAGCTAAGGTCACTCTGTGTGTCAGGGTATCTATCACACACAGGGCTGCTCAGGTTAGTGAGAGAAGTCAGTGGGTAAGGACACTTTCAACCAAACCTGATGATCTGACTTTGATCCCTGAATCCCACATGGTGAAAGGAGAGAACCAACTACCAGAAGTTGTACTCTGATCTCCACATGTACACTGTGGCACACACACACACAATAAATAAACATAAAAACATTGAACTTCTTCACAAAAAAAAATAGAAAAGCAATCTATTTTATCTTATGAAACTATTATTAACATGGTACCAAGACAATTACAGAAAAACTGTAAGCCAATTTTATTTGTAATATTAGAAATAAGATATGGTAAAATATTAATTGTCCAAATCTAAAGATATGTCTACAAATATAAGGTATCATAATGAAGTGGAAATTACCCTAAGAATGTAAGAATGAATCAAGATTAAAATATTCCCAACACATAAAAGAAAAACTATATAACCATCTAGCCAGAAACATTTTTTGAATTATTCAAAAAAATCATCTGAATATCTCAATGACCTGTTTATAACTAATTAATAAACTATGAATGATATGTAGAGTATTATTTACATGATAAATCCAGTAAAATCCTGGGGTAAAAACTTTACAGTCACTGGGAAATCTATAGAAAATATAATTAATGTTAGAAGCAAGGCAGAAAAATCTGCAATTGTTAGTTTGGGTCAGAACACACAGGATTTGGAGCAGTCAAGCTGGAACCGACCTGGAAGTCTCCTCCCTGAAGACTAGCTCTCATGATATCTCCCTGCTAATGGAGAAAACCAAGCAATGATCCCATCCAGCTGTAAAGCCCAATAAACACAGTAATGAATGACCCAGCAAACTATCTCTATAGGTACAGTGGTTTCCTTCTTACCTTGGGGTCACCAACAGCTGTCTAATTGGACCTACAGCTGGCTCAATGAGGTGGAACTAATGTATGGTACTGTAAACATAGCCAAATACACATGGCTGGAGAGGTCATAGATTCTGGAGGAAAACCTCCTTTGGTCACATCCCCAGACCAATGTCATTTCTTACTGTACTCTAACTATGTATCTTTATATTTACAGATAATTGTACCTCTCACCACTTAGCAAAAAGGCTGCTTTTTGCAACATATAAAGATTACTTCAGAGTTCTACAGCTAGCCAAATGCAAAGAGTAAGTGTCTGTGAGGTGCCCATCCCAATGTGACACTTTACAATGCACCCACTACACCTCAGTTTCAGGGAACAAGAAGAACCAAGAGCAGAAAGAATATCAATGCATCGCTCAGCTCTCACCAGTGAAGCTTCTTCATGCAACAGAAAGTCAAAACTGGCCAAAGTGCAGAGATTAAGAGTCTGCGGAGTGCTTGTCCTGGATAGAACACCTGTATCAAACCTCTACCACCCAAGGATCAGAGACCATTGCAGAAGATGGGGCAGAAAGAGTATAAGAGCCAGGGGTGGTAGACGACCTCAAGGAAACGGAGTTTTCCAAGCAACTGGGAACTTGCTCATATGAACTTACAGCAATGGTGACAGTCCCATGCACAATCAAGCCCAATCAAACCAGACAAAAACCCAGCATAAAAGTGGGGCAAGGGGTAAGAAGCCCCACCTCAGCTGAGGAACTGTTGGCAACTGGTGACTACTGACAGGGAGAGAGTTGGTCGTCTTTAAGGGAGTCTCAGTAGGCTGAGCAGGCTCCAGTAGATGGACTCACACCAAAGGACATTTGGTGACACAAACATGCTTCAATAAGCCTTAATATATATGAAAGAATGCATGAAATTCAGTGCGGGGGGTCTTGTGGATAGGGGAGAGGGGCTAAATATGGTTAAGATGCATTGTATGAAAGTCACAAAAATTCATTAAAAGATTCTGAGAGGAAAAACAGAAGAATGGAGATGAGAGATTAATGGGTGTTGGCAGAACATGAGGTGGTAATGAATACAGTCTTGCTCTACTGCCCATAAGCAGCAATAACACAAGGCAAACATAGAAATATCACCTATTTCTAAGAACTGGACATGTGTGTATGACAGGGTCATGAAGAGAAAGACAAAATAAACATGGCTATTCTTTCCACAGTGGAGACTAAATGGAATGTGACAGTCTTCTGGGACTGAGGACAATGGTTGAGCTACTGAGGGCTCTGGAGTGTCTGGACGTGGAGGAGAGGAGCCCTGTCTGTTCTTGGATTCCAGTCTACACTTAGCCAGGTCCTCTGCTATGCAAATGCAGGGCAAGTCTTCCAGGGACTGATAGTGAGCAGCTCTGCTTAAATAAGCAGAGTCTCTGAGTTCTAGAACCTCTGAGCTAAGCAGACTCTGAGTAAGATTTCCATAGAAGAAAATGTCTACAGATGATTGTCTCCCAAAACTCACATGTTGAAATCGTACCCCTGATATAATGGAATGAGGAGATGGTACCCTAATGAATGGATTAATGACCTTATAAAAGAGAGTTATCACTTATAATATGTGAATATACACGTATACAACACACTATATATCTCAAGGCACAAGATGCTGACACTTCATCATACACTTCCCAGCCTCCAGAACTATGAACAATAAATGCTGTGCAAACCACCTGGTCCATTGGATTCAGTTATAGCAGCTTAAATTGATCAAGACTGGACATAAATTAATTACAAATGTGTGAAAACATATATCACATTTGTGAAGAAAATAGCATTAATGCATTTATTCTCTTTAAATCAACCTGTACATGTAATTTAACTCCACTCAAATATCCCTCCTAAAATTCACATGACAAAGATGTACAGAAACCA
>NW_008357032.1:620145-622427 GCF_000622305.1 Nannospalax galili | reverse complement strand
CCAGAACAAGGATACACCTCTTTCAAAAGTGGCTGTAAAGTTTTAGGTTCACAGTTGAATTAATACAGTTATATAATATTGAACTCAATATAAGCCCTGTAAGACATAAAATTGAATGAGTTTGTTAACCTTTAAAAAAGATCTCCATTTCATTTTAGAATATATTGTTCCTTGCAGAAAGACTCATTGTTTTTGCTACTAACACTGAGATGTTGGCACATGCATTGCTAATCTGTATATATCCAACCATTACTAGTCATAATTGGTTGCACTTGGATCTTTGGCGTCCGTGTATGTCCACGAAGTCATGGGGTAGATTTCCATGGCAATGTCTATCACCTCTACTAATTAGCATGATGTAAATTTCCATGCTTCCTCCTCAAATATAATGCATTTTTTAAAATTTCTTGATTTTGTGTGTGTGTGTGTGTGTGTGTGTGTATCACACAGAATATCCCAAACCGTCTTATTTGACTATACACCCACTTCTCAGACAATACCCTCCCATAGCCTCCTTCCCCTCACTAGAGCCCTTATACTCTAATATCATTGCTACTGTCTGCTTTGGTTTTGGGTATTTTGAGACTCTCTCTCTGTATCACCAAATGGTCTGAAACTTACTATGTCCACCACACTAACCTTGATCTCACAGATATCCTCCTGCCTCTGCATTCAGAGTGCTGGGATTAAAGGCATGATGTATCACACCCAGCTGATATTGGGCTGTTTTGAAAATTAAATTCTGTTAATGCTGTCATTGCATGCTGATTAATTTCCAAAGTAAAATATGGACTTCATTAATGCTAGCTTTCAGGATACTTTTAAATGTTATTTTCATATTTGTTGTAAGAGTAAGGTCCTAAGGTGCCAAAGAGATGGCTCAGCAGTTGAGAGCAATGGCTATTCTTGCCATACAGTTGGTCAAGATAAACCAATTTATTTTTACTCTTAAGGTCGTTTGAGGATCTGTTCCTCAGGTGTCACATGGGCTCGGGAGGAGCCCCTGGCTCCTTTCTTTTACCAGTTCTGCCTATATGAAGATAAGTCAAAGGTCTTGCTCAACCATGGTTGGCTTCGCTTGGAAGCATGGAGGAAATGATTCCACTGTGTTGACCCTCCTCTTTGTAGACTGGACTCTGGTTCAAGTCTGTCTTAGTTTGTTTCTTCATTGCTGTGACAAAACACTCTGACTGCTACCAACTTGGAAAGGAAAGGATTTATTTAGCTTCCATATCCTGGGTCACAGTTCATCTGGGAGCCCAAGGTAGAAACTCAGGGCAGGAACCTGGAGGCAGGAGCTGGAACACAGGCCATGGAGGAATGCTGCTTACTGACTTGCTCCCCTGGCCCTTGCTCAGCCTCCTTTTTTTATGCTACATAGGCCCACCTGCCCAGGGGTGGCACCACCCACAGTGGGCTGGGCCCTCCCACATCACTCATCAAGAAGATGCCCTTCAGACATGGCCACAGGCCAGTCCAAAAGAGGCAATTCCCCAATTGAGGCTCCGTCAACCCAGGTGTGTCAAGTTGACACTAAAGCTATCTAGCACATGCAGAGTCCTTATCAAAAGAGTGACTAATAGTGAATCCCCTGCTTCCCTTGGGCTTTGAGCTTCTGAAGGTAGATGCTGTCTTACTCATTTTAGCATGGTGCTTGCTCACAGAAATTGTCCTTTATGTCCCTCTGACCAAATTATTATAGGCCTCAAAGTATGTCTGTTAAACATCCAAGAAGGTTAGTTCGACCAGTCTGGTACTTTTAATTACTGTGTGTCATGTAGATAAATCCTGGGCAAAGACCAATTGTTCTCAGATAAACCTCACCTAGACATATATTTCTTGATCTGCTATGTATAATTTTTCAGTAGGTTGTAGGAATAATATGGTTCCCTCTGGTTTTCAAAACTAGCTAGACATTACAGAAACCATCTATAGAAACAAATTTTTAAAGGAGGCATTCACATCTCAGACTAGTAAAGATAATGTTAATCCCCAAGAGCCAAATGAAACATGCAAACATAGGTGAGTTCAACTATATCAAAATTCAGAACTTCTGTATGACTAAATAAACCATGAGAAAATTCAAGATCAAAAAAAGAAAAGGGATCTGGAGAGAATGCCCAGAAGTTAAGAGTGTTTGATGCTTTTCCAAAGGACCTGAATTCAGTTCCTAATACCCATATTCAGTGACACAGAGCTGCCTGTGACTCCAGGTTCAAAGGATCCAAAGGTCTCTTCTGGCCTCTGTGGGGGTGGAAGGGGGAGAGAGAGAGAGAGAGAGA
>NW_008357032.1:615825-619485 GCF_000622305.1 Nannospalax galili | reverse complement strand
CAGTAGCATATAGGTTTTTAAAGTATTCCCTTATAATGTTCTATATGTTTCTGGTGTCTGTTGTGATGTTTCCCCTTCATCTCTGATTTTGTTGATTTGGATTTGCTCTTTCTTTCTTTTGGTTAACTGGGCTAAGGGTCTGTCTACCTTGTTTAGCTTTTCAAAGAACCAGCTCTTATATTCATTGATTCTTTGTATTGTTTTCTTTGTTTCTATTTAATTAATTTCTGCTCTAATTTTTGTTATTTCTTCTCTTCTGCTGGGTTTGGGTGGGTGGGTTCAGACCTCCTTCATCAGAGTAGCTGCTGGGAACTCAGCAGAGTGCCAGAGTGTGCTGGGTTCTAGCCTCCTTCTGGCCTCCAACTACCAGAGGGCCTGAGAACCCAGGGGACAGCCTGACAGCCCTGGATCCTGCTTCCATTTGGTAGTGAGCTTCCCCCAATTGTGCCATACCCTCCCCCTACCTGTGATTTGGTGAGGCCCCTCCCAAGGCCCCAGGGCAGATCTGCCTTTGGTAGGCTAAGGCTGGGATCTCAGCAGACCACCAGATAGTGCTGAATTCTGCCCCCCCCACTGGCTTCCCTCTGGCATAGAGTTGACAACACACAGGACTGCCTGAAAGACCCTGGATCCTGCCTCCACGTGGTGAAGGAAGCCCGAGTAACCTGACTGGAACCTGAATCAGCCTTCTGTGGGTAGCCCTGAATAGCTGATCTGAAGCCATCAGTTCCCTCCAAAATAAATCTGAAAGAACCTGAACCCTGTACCAACCAGCTTTACATAGCCAATAAAGGATCTAGGCACCCGGATAATACAAACAGAAGCATATTTCAACTTAATTATCATATCAGAATGGTAAACAACAAAAGAAATTCACATACCAAAATCACAATGAAAGAATAATGAAATGGAAAGCCAAAACACTATATCCCCACCAAACTCCACCAATTCTGTAGAAGAGTTCTACAAGGAGAACCCCCTAGAGATAACCCAGGACACTGACTTTAAAAGAACAATCATAAACATGATCAAGGAATTCAATGAATTTGAAGAACACATGAACAAACAAATCAAAGAACTAAAAGAAGATAGGGATAAACTTCTGAATGAATTCACAAAAGAGAGAGAAACATTGAAGAAAACTCAGGCAGAAATGAAGAAGGAAGTGCAAAACTCAATAAGCCAACTTGAAACAACTGGGGAAAGTCTCACCGCTAGAGTGAATGAAATGGAAAACAGAATATCAACAACTGGAGGATAAAGTTGAAGAATTGGACCGCTCAAGCAAAGAGTATTGAAAATAAAAAAAAAGAAGCAGGAATGGAATATGCAAGAGATATGGGACAGCATGAAAAGACCAAATCTACATATCATAGGTATAAAGGAAGGAGAAGAATTACAGGCTAATGATATTAACCAGATTTTAAATAGGATTTTAGAAGAGAATTTCCCAAAATTAAGAAAAGACACCCCCCATACAAATACAGGAAGCACATAGAACACCAAATAGATGGAATCAGAAAAGAAATTCTCCAAAACGTATCACAGCAAAAACACTAAATGTACAGAAGAAAGAGAGAATACTGAAAGCAACAACAACAACAACAACAACAACAACAACAAAACCCAAGTCACATATAAAGGAAAGCCCATCAGAATTACAGCTGACTTATTAATGCAAACTTGAAAGCCAGAAGAGCCTGGACCAAGGTATTTCCAGCTCTAAATGACAATAGATGCCAACCCATTTACTTTACCAAAAGTAAATAGCAAAAATGTCTATTATACTTGAGGAAGAAAGAAAAATCTTCCATGCCACAAAAACTGAAAGAATACATGTTCATGAAATCAGCCCTTCAAAGAATACTTACAAAGAGAGGAGAAAGGAACTATACCCCAGGGGCAATGAAAGAAAATGAATAGAGGTATAATTGAAGAAACACAAAATTAGACAAAGAACAAAAACAGCAATCAAAATGATGGCAACAAATACACATCTTTCAATAATAACCTTAAATATCAACAATCAAAAGGCTAAGTGAATGGATTAAGAAACAAAATCCATCTCCTTGTTGTCTACAAAAACCCATCTCACCTTCAAGGACAGATACTACCTTAAGGTAAAAGGATGAAAAAGAACAGTCCAAGCAAATGGCACCAAGAAACAAGTAGGGGTTGGAATTCTATATCTGACAAAATAGACTTCAAAGTAAAACTAGTCAGAAGAGATAAGGAGAGTCACTTCATTCTGATCAAAGGAACAATTAACCAAGAAGATATTACAGTCCTTAACATATACGCACCAAACTCTGGCACACCCAAATTCATAAAAACAACACTATAGGAGCATAGACAAAGGTTTAACCCCAACTCAGTAATACTAGGGGACTTCAGTACCCCACTTCTCCATTGGACAAGTCAAATGGACAAAGAAAAAGCAGAGAGACGTCTGAATTAAATTATACCATACATCAAATGGACCTAAAAGACATCTTTCAAATATCCACCCAAGTACCAAAGAATACACTATCTACTCAACACCCCGTGGAACTTTTTCAAAAATTGACCACATACTGGGCCACAAAACAAACCTCAACAAATACCAAAATATTGAAATAATTCCATGCACTCTATCAGACCACAATGCAATAAACCCAAAATCAACACTGGACAAAGCCCTAGTCACTACATGAACTCAAGGAGATTAAACAACACACTACTAAACAATGAGTGGGTCAAAGGAGAAATTAAGAAAGAAATAAAAGAATTCCAGGAATTTAACAAAAAGGACAATACAACACAACACAACCTCTGGGACACTTAAAAACAGTACTAAGAGGGCCTTCAAGAGAGGTTTAGAGCTCTAAGTGCCTACATTAAAAAATCAGAAAGAAACCAAATAAGTGACTTAACATTCAAAATCAAGACACTTGAAAAGCAACAACAAATGAAAGAAAACCCAGAAGACAAGAAGAAGTAACAAATATCAGAGCAGAAATGAATGAAATAGAAACAAAGAAAACAATACAAGAATCAATGAATCTGAGAGCTGGTTCTTTGGAATTATAAACAAGATAGGCAGACCTTTAGCCCCGTTAACCAAAAGAAAAAAAGTGCACCTCCAAATCAGCAAAATCAGAAATGAAAGGGAAAACATTACAACAGACACAGAAAAGGAAAAGTGCACCTCCAAATCAGCAAAATCAGAAATGAAAGGGAAAACATTACAACAGACACCCAAAAGGCCAGACCATTATAAGGGAATATTTTAAAAGCCTATACTCTACTAAATTTGAAAATCTAAAAGAAATGGATGAATATCTAAAATCATGGAAACCACCAAAGTTAAACCAAGAACAGATCAACAATTTAAACAGACCCATGACATATGAGGAAATTGAAACAGTAATACAAAGCCTCCCAACTAAAAAAAGCCCAGGCCCAGAGGGATTTACAGCAGAATTCTACCAGACATTTACAGAAGACCTGTAGAAGAATGAAACTCAGAATGAATGACAATGTCAACTCCAAATGGATCAAAGACCTCAGTGTGAAACTCGAAACCCTAAAACTATTAAAGTAATTATTGGCAGTAATCTACAAGATATAGGTGTAGGAAAGGATTTTCTAAATCAGACAACAGTTCCTCAGAAATTAAGG
>NW_008357032.1:608050-611100 GCF_000622305.1 Nannospalax galili | reverse complement strand
GTGGGGGTGAACAGGGTCAGGAATCAGCAGTGGCTCCCCAGGTGTCTGGGGCCCCAAGACTAGGAATGGCACAGGGCCCAAGCTAGGAGTAGAGAACAGCGGGGGAGATGGAAGGGTGAGGGCGGCTGGCGGAGTCAAGGCGCAGAGGACTGCATGGTAGACTTACCCCCAGAGAGGCCTGAGGGCGGGAGAGTCCCAATATAATTTTTAAGAGTCCATATGTATAGTTAAAGGCTGCTTAACAAGCAACAATGCCAGATAGGAGATACTTTCTTTTGAGTTGTTAGCCAGGGTGGCCCAAGGGACTCCCAGATAGTAACCCAGCATAGAACTGGGAAAATGAACAGCAGACCCCAATCTTATCTAAAGGAATATTGACAATCAATTGTTGCTAGATGAGGAACAGCTGACCTTCCTAAAACAAAGACCTCTGCATAGGCTGACTAGATTCACCAGATGGACAAATAGAGGGGATGGCTGGACGTGCTGACATCACAGCAGACAGCAGCAGGGATAACAGAATATAAGGGCTCTAATGGGGGGAGGGAGGCTATGTGATGGTGCCATATGGAAAGTGGGTGTACAGTTGAATATGATGGTTTTGGATGGTCTGTGTGATATACACACACATAAAAAAATCAACAAATTTTAAAAAATATAGTATATTTGAGGAGGAAGCATGGAAACTTATGTCATGCTAATTAGGAGAGGTGATAAACATTACCACTGAAATCTACCCGATGCCTTTATAGGCGCCAAGGATCCAAGAGCAACCGATTATGACTAGTAATAATCAAATACATACCGATTAGAGATGCAAGCACCAACATCTCAGTGTTAGTAGTAAAAACAGTGACTCTGTCTGCAAGGAACAATATATTCTAAAATGAAATGGAGAGCTTTTTGAAAGGTTAAAACCTCATCCAATTTTATGTCTTACAGGGCTTATACTGAGTTCAATAATATATTACTATATTAATTCAACTGTGAACCAAGAAACTTGCACCCACTTGCTGGGGGTGCCGACAACACAGCAGACAGCAGCAGGGATATCAGAATATAAGGGCTCTAGTGGGGGGAGGGAGGCTATTGGGAGGGTGCTACCTGGGAAGTGGGTGTATAAAAAAATTCTTCAAGGTATAAAAATTTGCTCCTTAATAATTAATAAATGTGAAAAACATTACCATTGAAATCTACCTGATGACTTCATATCCATGCTCAGATGCCAAGGAGCTCAGAGAGTAACCAACTGTGACTAGCAATAATCTAATATATAGAGACTAGAAACACATGTGCAAACATCTTAATATCAATTGCATTAAAAATGAAATTTTCTGCATGAAACTCTGTATTTCAATAATGAAATGGAGATCTTTTTAAAAGATTAAAACCTCATTTAATTTTATGTCTTATAGGGTTTATACTGAGTACAATATTGTATAACTGTAATAATTCAACTGTAAACCTAAAAATTTACAGCCAAATTTGAAAGAGATGCATCCTACCTCAGGAAAACGTTATTGAATATGTCAATGCTGATGTAATGAAATGCTTCTTCTAAGTATGTGATTATTAAATAAATAATTTTTTAAAAATCCGGAACCTTTCTCAATACCAATAACAAGCAATTGGAGAAAGAGTACAAGGAAATGCTCCCATTCACAATTACTGCAAAGAAAATAAAATATTTTGGAATAAATCTGATCAAGACACCAAAAACCTCTACAATGAAAATTTTAAATCATTAAAGAAAGAGATTAAGGAAGACACCAGGAGATGGAAGGACCTCCCTGTTCATGGATTAGAAGAATTAATATTGTTAAAATACCATCCTACCAAAAGCAATATATAGATTCAATGCAATCCCAATCATATGCAATCCCCATGGCATATTTCAGAGAATTGGGAAAAAAACATCCTTAAATTTATATGGAGTACAAAAGACCCCAGATAGTCAAAGCAACCTTGAGCGCAAAGAGCAACTCTGGGGGGATTACTATACAAGATCTCAAAGTATACTACAGAGCTATAGTCATAAAAGCAGCATGGTATTGGCACAAAAATAGACACATAGATCAATGAAACATCATTGAAGATCCAAACCTGAGTATACATAATTTCAGCCACCTGATGTTTGACAAAGTTGCAAGAACACACAATGGAGGAAAGACAGCATCTTCAACAAATGGTGCTGGCAAAACTGGATCTCCACCTGTAGAAGAATGAAACTAGATCCTTTTCTTTCACCTTGCACAAGAGTCAACTCCAAATGGACCAAAGACCTCAATATGAAACTGGAAACCCTGAAACTATTAGAAGAAAATAGTGGCAGTAACTTACAAGATATGGGTGTAGGAAAGGATTTTCTAAATCTGACACAAGTTGCTCAGGAATTAAGGTCAGCAATCAACAATTGAAACCTCATTAAACTAAAAAGCTCCTGTACAGCAAAAGAAACAATCAAAAAAGTGACAAGAAAACCCATAAAATGGGGAAAAAGCTTCACCAGTGACACATCTGACAGAGGTTTAATATCCAGAGTATACAAAGAACTCAGAAGACAAAGAATTGAGAAACCAAATGACCCAATGAAAAGATGGGCTAAAGATCTAAACAGAGAGTTCTCAAAGGAAAAAATAAAGATGGCTAAGAAACATCTCAAAAAGTGTTCAACATCGTTAGTAATTAGGAAAGTGCAAATCAAAACCACCCTAAAGTATCACCTTACCCCAATCAGACTGGCTAGGATCAGGAGAATAAATGACACCAAATGCAGGTGAGGATGTGAAGAAAGGGGAACGCTCATTCACTGCTGGTGGGATTGCAAACTCGTGCAACCCATATGGAAAACTGTGGAGAACTCTTAAAAAACTAAAAATGAACCTACCATATGACCTGGTTATACCACAGCTTGGCATGGATAAAAGGATATGGCAATGGAGATATTTTCCAAAACAGACAGAAGAAATGAGAAAGCCTAAGCAAGTGATAAAAGTCTGTGTAGGTTTGTTATGATATATAAAGGATGAGACAAAAATAATATACACATA
>NW_008357032.1:592470-608020 GCF_000622305.1 Nannospalax galili | reverse complement strand
TTTCTATGGTATAGTTTAGTCAACTAGTTTAAGGAACAAAATATATATCTAGTCAAGGTTTACCTGAGAATATTTGGTTTTGTATCCAAGCCTTATCTACATAGAATATGACAATTAAAATTACCAGACTGGTGGAACTAAACTTATTGGATGTTTAACAGCCATACTCTGAGGCCTATACTAATCTTGTCAGAGGGACTTAAAGGACAGTTTTTGCCCCTTGCCCTCCAAGGTCAACTAAGTTCCTTTGACTTATCTTCATATAGATGGAACTGGTAAAAAAAAAAAAGGAGCCAGGAGTTCCTCCCAAGCCCATGTGTCCCCTGAGGAACAGATCCTCAAATGCCTTTAAGTGTAAAAATAAATTGATTTCTTTGAGCCAACTGCATGGTCTTAAACCCCCAAAATGTAAGTATAACCAAAGAGTAAAGTCATCAGTATATTTCTTTAAGAGTTCAAGGGTTTACACTTCCTAGACAGTAGGCTTAAGTCTGTATAAAAAGTTATTTAATTTGCCAATATTCCTTTATATAGCCTTCCCTCTCCCCTCCTCTTAAAATAACTCCATTTTTATCCATATCTCTTTTATTAACACCTGTTTCCTACTGTTCTTCTCTTTCAGATTCTTTCTTTTCCTTTACCTCTCTGGTTCCTTTTCATTATCCTGGTTCCTGTAGTTATGTCTGGGGAGGAAGCATAAAAATTTACTTCCTGTTAATTTGTAGAGGTGATAAACTTTACCATTGAAATCTACCGGATGAGTTTATATCCATACTCAGGTAACAAGGATCTAAGTGTAACTGACTGTGACTAGTAATAATCAGATACATAGAGATTAAAGACACATATGCAAACATGTAAGCGTTAGTAGCATCAAAAATGTAGGAAACAGCATATTTTGAAATAAAATGAAAATCTTTTTTAAAGGTTAAAAACTCATACAATTTTATGTCTTACAGGGTTTATACTGAGTTCAATATTGTAAAACTATATTAATTCAACTGTGAACCTAAAAATTTACAGCCACTTTGAAAGAGATGTATCCTTGCTCTGGAAATTGTTACTGAATACGGTTAAAGCTGTAATGAAATGCTTCTTCTAATCATGTGGCTATTAAATAAAATAAATAAATAAATAAATAGTGCTGACATTTCTTGATAAAAAGATGAATGATAAATCTTTGTTAATACTAAACATAGTCACAATTGGGCTTGTTGATGGTTGTGCTCATTCATTAAAGCTGTGCCAAGCAGGGTCACTGGACCCTCACCTGAGTATCCAGCCACTCTTCCCAGCCAACTAGTCCAGCTTTGGAAGACAAAAGGAAAATGAGGAAGAACCCAATGGAGATGATTTTGGAAGCCCTTGTCAAGAAATTCCAGTGGATTCTCATGTGAACATTTGAAAATTGCCCTGTTCTGACTTTTTTCTAGTGCCCTTTCTAGAACTTGTAATGCTAATTACTCTTGCCTTTACTTCTTCATGTCTCTTATGCATGATTCAAGGACTTTCTTTTCCCCCTTAGAGATAAGCATTATGCAATTTGGGAGTCTTTTAGGTAGGCCCATGGAAAGGGTGCTCCAATTGCCACACCCTGCATCCCTGTTCAGCATGAAAGAAGTCAGAGCGGTCTGCATCCCTTTAGCCTATTGGCAATTTGGGTAACCCCTTCAGAGGATGGTGTGATAAGAATAGGCCATACTGTATTCCGAAGGCCAAAAATGTTGAAAGCATTTGGGAGCTTGTACCTAATCCTTAAAAGGTTTTAGGGTTACCTCTTCTGGGAGGGGAATGTTAGAGTAGGCAAAAACCCCATAAAAATATATAGCCAGGCGTGGTGACACACACCTTTAATCCCAGCACTAGGGAGGCAGAGGCAGGCAGATCTCTGTGAGTTCAAGGCCAGCCTGGTCTACATAGAGAGTTCCAGGACATCTGTGGCTATAGGGAGACCCTGTCTCAAAAAGACCAAAAAACAAATAATAAATAAATAAATAGGAACATAGAGTACATGAAGTTATCAGAAAAAAGTGATGGGAAGATATGGGAGGAGTTGGAGGGTAGGGAGTGGGCATGGATTTGATTAAAATTTCTTATATGCATGTATGAAATTCTCAATAAATTATTTATTTTAAAAAAAAGAATAGATAAAAATCAAATACAGAATTTACGCATATGCACAAATATGCAAAACACCCATCTAGCATATATTTGGATGTGAATGTTTTGCTTGTTTTTTTTTTTTTTTAAGGAATAGAAAATCAAATGTTACAGAACTTATTCCAAGATTAGATTTGTGGGCCTTCAGACTGAGTCAATGTTAATTTATTTAAGAAAATATTTGTGATTAAATAAGCTTTGTTGATATTAGATGGACAAAACTAGATGAGAGCATATTATTCTTTACCCTCTTCTTTTAAATGTCTTAAAGCTTTTTTTAAAAAAATCAATATTTATTAAAAAAATCAACAGAAGTTAATGGTAGTGAAAAGTAATTGGAAAAATCTTGGGTCATTGAAAACACAAAAGCATAGCAAAAACAAGTCATGAGTTCTTTGGTTGAGCAATCTGTCTTCACTTGTCAGAAATAACTTCATGATATCTAGATTTTCTTTTCATAGGAAAAATTAATTAAAATGACTGAAGCCTTTAAGAGAAAAACATTTGCTAGTTTACCTTAAATAACTCCTATCAGAAATATTTGTTGATAACACATATACTTGGAAAAATTCTGTTGTTCTCTACTATAAAACAGTGAAGTTTTCACCAAGAACATTTTGAAGCAAAAACCATATTCAAGGCCACACTCTAATGGCACCGTTAAAATGTTCGGTGCTGTGTCTGGTACTTACAGTAATACTTAAAGCATTCCCCCAAGGCCCATCAAAATAGAGCTGAGATATTATGTTCATTCAAACAAATGTCTAGCAATTTATAGCTAATGAAATTTTCCTCTAACATTGTTTCCATCACTCCCCTCCCATTAATCAATTAAAAAAGAGTCAAGATATCAAGTGCAGCTTAATGTGGGAAAGTTTCCAGCATTTCACCAGGGAACAGGCAAATGGCACTGGGCTTTCTAAATCTGAGCAATATATCAGAAGCAAAGAGAAGAAGTTAATGTGAACTTGGGGAAAGGAGCGCTGCTAATACTGTTCAGCAGTAGATTTGAAATATGTTTTTCTCTTTGATTTTGAAATTATTAGATATTTTTATGGACTTTGACAGTGAAATAATGCCAGTTTTATTACTATCCATATCCTGTGGTTTTATTTCCTAATAAAAAGATGTGCAGTGTTAGTGTTGTCCTGAAATGTAATTGATTTCTAAGGTATAATTTGCTACCTGAGAAATGGTCTTTTGAATTTTTATAAAATAGCACATAGTTGAATGAGATGCAAAAAAGACTGCTGTGCCAAAAAGTAATAATGGGGAGAAAAATTATTTTTATTATTCTAGCATTGAATCACTTTTTAGTTTTCTGAACATTTGTAAGCTTTTATTAAAGTTGCATATTTCAATAGAAACCTTCAAAAGTCAGCTTGATGTTATGAAACATGTTTGTTCCTAATATAATTATGCTATCGGTAACTTTAGCTTCTTACCAGAAAATGTAAGCAGATAGGCAAGGGATGATAGAGGAGCAGGTAGTTGATTTAACGGGGTGTTGTTTAAACGTATAGTGTCCTAATCTATGAAGATGTCAGCCACAGGAATAACCTACTACACACACCCCAAAGAGATAGTGTTTGCTAGAGGTGACGTGAAAAGCACAGAGACTGAGCTCTACCCGGAAAGAAAAGACGTCATCAACTCCTATCATTGCCCTTCTCACCCCCTCTGGGAAGGCCTCACATGGTCCTCTGAAGTGTCCCACTCACACATCCTAGCTCCCTCTGTAGCACCTCCCATTTCATCTGCTTAGAAAGAACTACTCTCTGAGATTCAGTTCCTTGAAGGCAAAATTGCTAGTTTGGAGAACTTCCACAGAGTTTACAAAGCACACATTTATGTATGTTCTTGGTGTCAAAAGATACACTCCATATATTGATTGAATTCTTGAAAATAACTTTACTGGGTATGCTGTCCATTGTCATAGATTTTTATGATGATAGTTGGTTACTGCTTCATGAGCACAACTGGAGCTGGAACTCTTTTCTTATTATATATATCATATATATATATGTTTCCTTTTTTCTTTATCTAATCTCTGATACGAGGGCTTGAGTTACATAAGAGCTAGAATTATGCATTTGCTTATATTAAAGATCTAAGACCTGAGGAAATGGATATTGAAGATACAGGAGACAAACATTTGAATACAGACCACATACAGTCTTTCCAATTCTGTGTATTTATTATTTCTTCTGAACAATATGACCCCATTGGGAGTTTCTCTAAGGTATAAGAATGCATGTAATAATAAATAATAATAATCTTGAGATAATAATCTTGGTACACAACCTACAATCACTTATCCACACCTCTGAATCCCATTAAAACCCATCTTTCTTGCAAATTTGTCTCAAAATTCATCTAACAGAAAGCCAGGCCCAAATTGGTAAGAGTGGTCACCTGTCTTCAGTGAGATGCTGTCTGCCATACACCCATGTTGTTATTGGCGCTTTGTCCTATAAATTTG
Organism: Nannospalax galili; assembly: GCF_000622305.1. NCBI lineage: Eukaryota > Metazoa > Chordata > Mammalia > Rodentia > Spalacidae > Nannospalax > Nannospalax galili. The sequence goes on along the minus strand of NW_008357032.1, from coordinate 603,378 downwards.
AGATGTAACTGTATGGCCAACATTTCTTATGAGTTAAATATTAGGTAATATGTAAAGGAAAGGCAAGCATTTGTTATCAAGGGAGAAAATTAAGTTAATGTTAACTACAAAACGTCTCGCTAAAACTATGATACAGGAGCCTCCAGGATATAGGATTTAAAGAGAAATAAAGACCAGATGTTTAAGTTTTATGTTGACAGTGGTGGCATGAACCATTGAAAACAGGGAAATCATTTCAGAAAGTTAAAAAAAGAGAGAGAGAGAGAACTGAACAGCTAATCTGTCGGTTGATGAAGACGTTCTGAGAAGAGCAACTACAATAAAAAGGAAAGTTTGTCATTCACGATTTCACTAAAAAGCCATAAGCAGAGATTGTTTTCCACAGCAAGCTTATCAAATTGTTTGCCAATATACCACCTATATTTGGCTTTCTATTCTGAAAAGAAAAACTACGCTAGTAAGAAAATAGAGCATTGCCAAAGTTCCTGTTTGATATTAAGGCTTCGCGCTTCAACAAGGTTGTTTTTGCTAGGGAATGTCAAACAGTATCCTTCAAGGAACTTCATTCTCAGAATTAGGATAGCATTCTTATAGGCACTCAGAGTTATTTTAAGATGTGCATGAGCGTTAACAAAAATAATACGTCATCAGAAAACAACTAAAATGTTGATGATCAAATCCAATGATTTATATTTGGAGATGTGTGCGTGGACTGAATATTAAAGACGACTGTCCTGGTATTAGAAGGGGGTGTGTTTTGCAAGTCTATGAGTAATTCTGCCCCCCCATCTCTAGTCATCTCTTTGGATCGGTCCATTTTATAAGTCAACTTGGACAGAAATGTAGGAAGGGGGGGGAGGAAAGACCTATCAAATCATTTTGCCAGTCTGCATTACTGTGAAGCTAAAATGTGACATCAGAGTATTCTGGCCAACTTTCAAGGAAGATTGTAAAGAACTGCAAAGAAATTGTTTGATTTACATAAAAGAAAATGCATTCTTTCACTGTCTACTTTGTCTATTCGTTTTAACTCCATCTAACATCATTGGAGTGAAGACAGACTTAGTAGACTATTCTAGCAGATTTTTGCACCATATTAAATTTTAAGAAAGCTTTCTTATTTCCATTCAGTTTTATATAATTTTGTTTGTGTAGATATGACTACCAAGCAGATGCTTTTTGGCTTCCTTAATATCAAACTTAATGAACCGTATCAATCCAAATTGCCATTTGGAAACCTAGAAATTGCTTATATATCTTTTTACTTCAATAGCATAAATACAACTCTGAAAAATGTGTCTTATATGATGGATAATTCTTCTAAGCATATAAAGCCTTTTATTAAGAATACAAAATTCTGGTGTACAAGGGTCCCACTTCCTCCACATCCTTGCCAGCTCTGCGTATGGCCTGTCTTTCTGAATTTAGTCATTCTGAGTTTGCTTTGGCCCCTCATTGTTCTTTCAACATCAGCTTTCTTAGCAATTAATAATGTCAAACTTTTATTTTCATGGACTTATTTACCACTTACCGGTGTTCTTGGTGAAGTATCTGCCATGCCTTTTGCCCAATTAAAAAAATAGATTGCCTTAAAAAATAGAAATTTCAACTTAGTTCTCTAATAAAAGGTTAGAGGCCATAAAATTATAAGCTCAAACATAAGTAAGAGTCTTGTCAGTTGTTCAGATATAATTCCAAGTGATAAAAAAAAAATTGGTGTCTTCCTCATCATCCACCATGGGCAAAAGTTGAGATATCACTTTGCATTACTAAATTTGAAAATAAATTATAATTTTAATTCTAACATTTTCGAAGCTGTGCTACAAATGAATATAGCTTTTGCTGTTGCAGGTTGCTGTTAGTTTTCTTAGAAGCTAGCAGCAAAAGATATTGTGTCATAAAAATGTCCACTTATCAATTACTTAAACTAGTGGTAGTGAAAATATAACCTCTTATAAGGTGAATTAGTACATCATGTGAAATAAAAGTCACAAAAGAGCATTTTACTGTAATTACAACTCTATGCAAAAGAACAAAGCCTTGATCTCACACAAAGATTTCAGAGCACTTCCTGTAGAAAGCAACCAAATATTGCCTGTGAATTTGAGTTCTTTTTAAAATTACATGTTTTAGGTATATATTTTGGAATTTAATGACTACAAAAATACAAAGCATCACATATTTATTACATGCTTAAAATTATTGCATGCTTGAATAATTAAATGTAGCTTTATTTCATTAAATAACCTGTTTTAAAATTGACTTTGCAAGGCTGGAGAGAAGGTTTAGCGGCTAAGAGCACTAACTATTCTTGCAGAAGACCCAGATTTAAATCCCAGCACCCATATGCTGGCTAACAACCACCCATAACTCCAGTTCCAGGGGGATTCAACACCCTCTTCTTTTTTCTGCAGGCAGAACACAACACTGGTGCACTTACATGCATGCAGGCAATACACTCATACACTAAATAAATAAATACATTAATTAATTAATTAACAATAAATAAATAAATAATGAACAAAATTAAGTTTGCCTGTTTCCACTTAAATTTTAAAAGGTGATGCTACTGGGTCATTAAGACCTAGTTTGCTAAAGAAAATGTTTTAAAACTTTTCTACCTCTCCTTTTCCCATGCCAACTCTTTCTACCCCCTCATTCTCTCTTAGTTTTGTGACTTCTTTGATTATTGTTGCATATATACGTGTATTTATACACACATATAACCCGCTGAGTCCATTTAGTTATGCTTGTATGTACATATGTTTAGGGTTGACCACTTGGAATTCAAGAACCAATCAGGGAGCTCAAAAAATTTTTTTTTATTTTAAATAAAGTCCATAGGCACAGAGTTTGATGCTCAAGGTAGGTATTGAACAAGGCTGCAGGGTATCTATTCAGTAATCTGGGAGATAGGTTCAAGCACTGTTAGAAGTTGTTTCTTAAATACCCATCAGTCTGCTGTGTTAAAGACTTGATAGCTAGCCTGTGATACAATGAGAGATGGTGGAACATTTAGGAGCTGGGTCCTGGTAAGTCAGATCACTGGGGACATGACCTTGAGGAAGATGTTGAGAACCCCACCCTTTATTCTTTCATTTTGTTATCCAGCTGCCATGATGTAAGAAACTTTGATCTGTTACACGTTGCATATGATGCCTCATCTGCAGCCTAAACTGAAAGGACCAAGAGACCATGGACTTAAACCTCTGAAACTATGAGCCAAATGAACTTTTCCTTCTGTAAACTGGTTTTTCCCAGGTATTGTGACAGAGCGATGGAAAGCGGACGTCCATAACCGAAGCCTTCTACTCACACTGCTTCTTTGGGTCCTTCAATGTCAGTGAAACTTCTTATTTATTATGTACTTTTAAAATATTTTATTTATTATTTTAATTTATGTGTATGAGTACATTGCCCGCATGTATGTAAGTGCACCCATGTTGTGCATTGCCTGCAGAGGTCAAAAGAGGGTGTGGAGTCCCCTATAACTGCAGTTATGGACAGTTGTAAGTGCTGGGAATCGAACCAGGGTCCTCTGCAAGAGCAGCCAGTGCTCTTCACCACTGAGCCATCTCTCCCGCCCTGAAACTACTTTTTAAAAAAATATTTTGTTTTATGTGTATGAGTGTATTGTTTGCATGCATGTAAAGTGCACCTGTGTCATGAGTGCCTGCAGATGCCAGAACAGGGTGTTAGATTCCCTGGAACTGGAGTTGCAGACAGTTGTGAGCCACCATGTAGGTGCTAGAAATCAAACCCAGGTCCTCTGCAAGAGCTGCCAGTGCTCTTACCTGAGCTATCTTTCCAACTCCTAGTGAAATTATTTTTGTAAGTTGATTTACATGGTAATCAGAGACCAGCACCTCCATTTGAGATCTTAGGACTCGGAGATAAAAATCCTACACAAGGTCCAGGTGTGGTGGCACACACCTTTAATCCCAGCACTTGGGAGGTGTCGCGAAGTGGATCTCTGTGAGTTCAAGGCCAGCCTGGTCTTCATAGAGATTTCCAGGACAGCTGGGGCTACAGGGAGACCATCTCAAAAAGACAAAAAAAAAAAAAATCCTACACAAACAGCAAGGCAAGGAAATTCAGAGTTTTAAGAAAAAATAAGGGGGATGGGTGACAGTAATGTAATACAAATGAAGATCCATTTTATAACCTCAGGCATAAACACAAAGAGATGAACTCTAATGGAAAATTTAATTAACATCTTTGCATGAGAAAAAATCCCATGAGGGAAATGGGGAAATTAGATTTTTTTTAACTTTGTACTTACTATCCCCATATAACCCTCACACTCGAATAGTAGAGATGCTTCTTTTTCTCAGTATCATGGAATGCGTTCTTGTGCGGGCACTAAGCTGAGAAGCTGAGGAAATACTGAGATAAACATAAGCAAAAACTGAGGGTTGGGAAGGGAAGGAACACAGGCTCTCCCTCCAGACTTCTTATCTGTCCACATCTTGCTAGTCATCTCCAAGGGGAGGATTAAAATTTTGAGACACCAGTAGCTGTGCATTGCCTGTGGCACAGTTACATGAGGATGTGCTTTCTGCCCATTAAATGCTGGAATTCTGAGTGGATTTGCATATATTTCATTTTTTTAGGCAGGGTCTCATGTAGCAAAGGCTAGCCTCAAGCTTACTATGTAGCCAAGAATAATCCTGAACTTCTGATTCTTTGCTTTTACTTTCTGAAGTGCTGGGACTACTGACATCCACCTCCATGCCAGGTTTTTGTGATGTGGGAATCAAACCAAAGGCTTCATGTATATGCTAACTAAGCACTCTACAAACTAAGACACATCCCTGAATCCATTTCCTTTATTCATATTTAAAAAACAGTTTCATAAGGTATTTCTACCCATAACTCCATCTCTATTATCTGGTGTAAAAGCCAGAGATAAAGTAACTCATATGAAAGACTATACTACACTTGCATCATCTCAGGAGAAGTAGGAAGCCTCATTTAGAGTGCAAGTTAGAGTCAAGTTGTATGAACCAACCAACACAACAAGCTCTCCAATCCAACCACTGTATCACAGGGTAATATGTATTTGTTCTGATACTTATAAAAGAATATATTGTCTACTCCTCTATCATTTCTTATGAGTAGAATCACCTTATTCAACAAACCCCAAAAGAATAAAAGCAAATGGAAAAATATCAATAACAAACAACAGAAGAAAGAACAGGTATGGTTGAATTGATAGTGGATAAGAAGTAAGAAAAAATATTGACCCCCAAGATGCAAGAGATCAATAATAGCACTGTAGGGGAAGCAATAGAAAATCACACAGGAAGAAAAAATGTAAGAGTGAATTAGGTTAGTTTGATGATGTTGCCATAATTGTATTAAATTCAGTAACTTTCTAGCAGCGTAATTTTTTCATATTTTATTTATTATTTTTATTTTATGTGTATGAGTGTATTGTCTCCATGCATGTCAGTGCACTTGATGTGCAATGTCCACAGAGGTCAGAAGAGCATGTCAGATTCCTCTAGAATTGGTTGTTAGCTACCATGTGGATGCTGGGAATCAAACCCGGCTCCTCTGAAAGATCAACCAGTGTTCTTAATTCTCCAGGTGCAGCAATGCAATTTTTCAAAGACCACCTGTCTAAAAAGTACTTACTCAAGACCTAGCCTGACTAGCTTACTTCAAATCAACCACTGAACAAAAAATAATTAAATAACATACAAGCTATTATAAACTCTGGATACTTTAGAAAACTCTTGTAATTACTCTGGCTCCAACTTCTCATTGTTCCCTCTCCTGAATGTGTAGGGAGGCTTCATCTTTCCAATGAGCTAGTTTCAAAGACTTGTCATCAGCAGGAGACAGTCCACATCCTATGCTCCTTCCTGGGTAAAGGCTTCATCCAACAACTAAATGACAAAAGGTTGAGAAGATGCAGCTATTCTGCCTCAGTGCAGTTAGAGGATAAAGGGCTGTCCCAACACCAGATGACCTGGGGCCTACAGAAGCTGCACTGTAGTCTAGCTCCTCCTGCTGCTTTCATACTCCCCCCGAAAGCACTGATTCCAAACAAGCTCACAAGCACGTTTGCTGCATATGAATCTGTATCTCAGAGCCTCCATCACAGGAATGAGAGGATCAAGCCTTGGAGTCTCAGTGCAGTTATTAGAATTTTCACTGAAGTAAACTGAGTCAGGATACCAGTGGGGAATATCCTGCTGGTAATTGCAATGTGTAAACTAGGGGAAAGGCTAATCAGTTTGTTGCAATGGCTGTGACCAGACACTAGGTTTGAGAAGGAAAGGCTGATAGTGATTGATTTTTGTTTTAAGAAATGTAAAAGACACTGGACCCCCTTGTCAGCATTTAAATAGTCATTTGCAGCCAACAGCAGAAAAGGCTGAAGAACAAAGCCAGGGCTTGATTGAAAGATTAATATGACTCCAAAAAGAATGGATTCTGGAACTCCACAACTGCTATGCCAGTCAGGTCACTGTGATTTACACCCTAAGTCTCTCGTTTAGAACAAGAAAATCTAAGAGGTTTGATGATTTTAAGGATATAATCCCAAACTTCCTCATCTCCTGTCTCAATGGAGACACCCTGGAGTACCAAGTGAGGTCATTCCAGCTGCAACACAGAATTATACACCTCTGGGGAAGAAAAGTTCTCTAATAGAGGTGAAAGCTATGACGGTATGCACGTGGGCACTAAGGGACAATGTAACCCTAGTTGATCACTATGAACTAAGTTCTAATAGACCCACCAAAGGAGTAAAGCACCCCATTATCAGATGTAAGTAGTTAATTTGGGGTTTTACTTAAGCTCAATGGAGACACCCTGGAGTACCAAGTGAGGTCATTCCAGCTGCAACACAGAATTATACACCTCTGGGGAAGAAAAGTTCTCTAATAGAGGTGAAAGCTGTGACGGTATGTACGTGGGCACTAAGGGACAACGTAACCCTAGTTGACCACTATGAACTAAGTTCTAATAGACCCACCAAAGGAGGAAAGCACCCCATTATCAGATGTAAGTAGTTAATTTGGGGTTTTACTTAAGCAAGGCCAGAGAACCCACATAAGACTCTCACGTTGTTCACTTTGTGCCAGTATGCTCCTCTTCCTCAGCTCACACTGCAGTCATGTATGTGATCCTTTATGAACTGATGAAAAAAATACTGATCCCATGTTCCAGATAGGTTATCTTGTCATACAAAGGACAATAGAGAATGACTTTGAAAGACATCATAAAGGGTCTTCTCATAAGGCAGATCCATGGACAGTTGACTTAGCCAACCACTTACCATGGAAAGAGAAATCACTGAAGTTTAAAATGTTGACAAATGAAGATGGAAGGGAAGAAGCAGATGGTTCTGGTTTAAACGCTGTTCTGAGCACTACTGTAATGACAGCTTCCAGGTCATGAAAACCACATGTTGGTTAATTCAGAGTTACTCAAAAGGGAGAATGTCCCAGTGTGACTGACTTAATGAAGTGGAAGCTATTTAAAGAGACTAAGCTCTCCCTGAAGTTCAGAAACTCTAGGCAGCAAAAGGGAGATCTGTATAAATATCTCTATAGTCTGACATCTTTGCATTCATTTGTTTTTGTTAATATGTCAGTCCACCTCACCAGCATAAAACAACATCTGGGCCTGCAGGTGACCTGTCTTCAGTTTGGTCCTTCTTCAGTTTGCTTGACTGTGGGCCATATGAGTGTTCAAAAGTCTGTGGGGCAAAGCTCGGCTTCAGGACGTTACTTTCAGCACCAAGGCCATGGACTACGGGCCCCTGGTTTCAGGCTTCCCTGTGAGCTCCTGTGTTTCCACCTTGCTTGGGCTCCCTTGGCTGACTGGCTAGCTGTGTTCCCTGGGTCTGGCACTAGAAGGACAGACAGCCTTGTGGAGTTTGCTCAAACTGCCTCACATTGTATAAACGGGGGGAAAAAACCCTGGGAATTCAGTAGGGTATATCTGTGTTTGACTTTGCTTTTGCCCTTTAAAAATAAGTTGTTTTAAATCAGTGTCTGAAAGATTCAAGACAAGAGCAAAGAAAAGCTGAGAGGCTAAAGGCTGAGCAGGGCTGTTGGCTCCTTCATAGATCTTAGAGGCAAAGGTTTTACTTCAAGGCCAGTAATAGGAGAAAGGCCCTGGTAAATATCTGACAGAGAGCTACCTTAGGAATAACACCACACTGTAAACAGATACAATTTCAGGACTAATGGCCAGCTTTTAGCTAGCTAAATTCCTGATTATTAATGTGATCTTCCCTAAGCCTTAGCGTTTGAAGGTGCAAAGAGAAATTTTACTTAAGGAAGAAAAGGCAAAATTAAACATACACACACACACATTTCAATTAATAGGTCACAACTGAAAAAGCCAAGAGAAAGAATGAGCAATTAAAACAGAAGGTCTAGAATTGGCATTACCAGACAGAGGTTTTTAAAGGATGATTATATGCACAAAACATTTAATACTACAAAAGATATGAGACTGCAGAATGCTCAGTCCTAAATGGGATGCCTATAGCACAACTCTCCTCCCAAGGCTCAAGGATCATTGTAGATGAGACAGAGGGAGGGGAGATGAAAACAGAGAGAAAGTAGATAACTACAATGAAGCAGTATTTTCCAAGCACAACAAGGCAGTTGCACATATGAATTCGCAGCGCTTGTGACAACATGCAAAAGAACGGTAAAAACTCAAGTTAGAGAAAATCCTAGGATGACAAGGAGAGATGAGCATGGTGTCTCACCCTTACCTGACAGCAACTGGCAATTGATAGCCTCTGAGAGAATCCATCTTATTTAAGAGACTAGCCCCTGGCATGGTGACCATGCTCCAGGGGGTGGCTACACACCCCAAAATATGTGGGCAGCACAAATTGGACTCATTGGGTTTAAAAAGATATAAAGAAGGCAAAGTTGGGGGAATAGGAAATGGGGGTGGAGATCTGGGAGAAGATGGGAGAGAAGGTAAACACAATCTAAATATATTATGTGAAATTCTCAACTAATAAAAATGAGGAAGAAAAAAGATAATCATTGCATGGAAGAAAATAAAATTATATTTATTTATATCCTAGAACTGAAAACGTAACAATAAAAATAGATTTCAATGAATAGAGGGTATATTCTTTACTTTTCTGTTGCTGGAAGAAATACTCTGACAAAGGTAACATAAGGCACAAAGGGTTTATTTTGGCTCACAGTACAAGAGTACAGTCCATCGTGGAAAGGAGGCCACGGCAGTAGGAGAATGAAGTGGGTGGTCAAGTTGCATTCTTAGCCACTGTGCTGGATGCTTTAGTTGTCAACTTGACACACCTGGGTACAGGGACCCTCAACTGGGGAATTTCCTGCACTATTCTGACCTGTGGCCATGTCTGTGATGCATCTCCTTGATTGTTGTATGGTGTGGGAGGGCTCAGCCTACTGTGGGTGGTCCCAGCCCTGGGCAAGTGGTCCTGTATAGTATAAGAAAGCAGGGTGAGCATGGGTCAGGGGTACAAGCCAGTAAGCAGCCTTCCTCCACAGCCTGTACTTCAGCTCTTGCCCCCAGGTTCCTGCCCTGAGTTCCTACCTTGGGCTTCCTCAGTGATGAACTGTGACCCAGGAGATGTAACCTTTCCTCCACAAGCTGGTATTGGTCACAGTGTTTTGTCACAGCAAGTGAAGGCAAACTAGAACAGTCATGAAGCAGAGAGTGATGAATACTGGTGCTCAGCTTACCTTCCTTTCACACAGTCCAGGATCCCATCTGAAGGTATGGCTCCACCCACAGTGCAACAAATCTATGCTGGGCTTTTGTCTGAGTTTGCCTGGGTCTTGTGCATGCTGTCTGTGTCACTGCTGAAAAGTTCATGTGAGCAAGGTTATGAGTAAGCCTGTAGGACTCTATTTCCATATGGTTATGCACCTGCTCCCCTGGATCTCACAGTCTTCCCACCCTATCTTCCTCAATAGTCCCTGAGCCCTGGGCTCATTATCCTCTGTTGCATGAGGGAGCTTCATTGATGAGAGTTGAGAGATGCATTAGTATTCTCATTACCTCTTATTCCACTATGCTCCATGAGTCTTAAGTGTAGAAGTTCCATTGTAGATGTGTCACTTAGGGTTGGGCATTTCATAGACACTTAATCTCTGTATGTGACCAGTTATGGAACTCTGTAATAGTCTCCGTCTATTGCAAAAGAGGTTTCTTTGATGAGTGGCAACTGGCATACTTGTCTGTAAATATAAGGATCCATGTTTAGCACATAATAATAAATTACATTTATCTAGCTATGTGACAACCTTGGGGTTTGCTCTAAGATCTACAACCTCTCTAGCCATGTGTACTTAGTTATGGTTACAGTACCATACATGAATTCCCTCCCACTGAATGGGCTTTAGGTCCAGCATAGAACTGTGGAAATGGCTAGAAGGCCCCAATCTTAGCTGATTACTACTGGCTGAGGAAGAGCTGATGTTCTTTAAGAGAGTGACTCTAGAGAGACTGCCTAGACCCCAGTGAATGAAGTTGCATTGAGGGATGTCAGGGGACACTAACTGGACTTGGTGAGCCTTAACATAAATGACAGAATGCATGAAATACAGTGGGAGGGAGGATATGGAATGGTGCCAGTGGGGAGGGGGCGATACAGATGGTTAAGATGTTGTGGATGAAATTCATTAAATTTTTTAAAAATATATATTTTCTATGGTATGAAGCATAAATTTTAAAGGATTCTAGTGTGGAAAAAATAAATAGCTGGTGTAAAACCATGGTAAATATTTTTCTGTGTTTCATCTTTTTGGAAGGAGTGAAAGAAATCCAAATGTTTGTGACTTATTTTCCAAGACTTTTGAGAATGGTAATTGTGTTTCCTTTCAGTATTCTCTAATACTGTATTTCTGAAGAAACATCAGGACTGCAGTGAAG
>NW_008357032.1:591824-592300 GCF_000622305.1 Nannospalax galili | reverse complement strand
ATTCCTGTATTCTTGCATCAATAACAATAGGCAAGATATAAAAACAACGTAAATGTCAAGGAACATATTGATGCGATGGAGAAGTTGGGGTAGTCACAGAGTGGAATGTGATTCCACCCGAAAAAAGAAAACAGCCTTACTATATACAGCAACACATGTGAATCTGGAGGACTTTTTGCTAAACAAAATAAGCCAGTCACAGAAGTATAAATATCGTATAATGTAATTTGTATGAAATATCTAAACTGGTAAGACACACAGAAGCAGAGGAAAGACAATAGTTGTCAGAAGCTGGTGGAAAAGGAAATAGAGAATTGTTCATAAAGCTTCAGTTATCCAAGATGGTTCAGTTCTAGAGGGCTTGCTCAGTCTTCTAGACAACATTGTGCCCCTAGCTAAACACCACACTATACATTTGAAATTTTGTCAAGAGAGTATATCTCATGTCATATGTTCCTACCACAATCTCTCTCTCT
>NW_008357032.1:569394-591737 GCF_000622305.1 Nannospalax galili | reverse complement strand
AAAAATAAAAGAATAAAAATTCATTCATGTAAGATCAATAAATTAAAACGACTAAGACAAAGAAAATGTAAAAGTAAGCAAAATGGATTCTCTTCAACAAGCAGCAATAGAACTTAAGACAATTACAATCTAAATCATGCAAACGTAAAGAGAATAAAAATTTTTTACATACTGAAAAGAAGCAACTGCCATATCAAAATGGTACCCATAGTAGAAACAGCCTTCAGAAATAAATGTAAAATTAAATCATTTCAAACAGTTTTTAAATTTCTACCAACAGCAGAACATCATGCAAAGAAATACTATCAATACTTCAGAAAGAAAGGAAATGATCACAGTTGGCTCGGACAAGAATGGGAATCAGAAACACCTGGTGGTGGTACAGCTGGGTTTGTGTTAATGTTACCTTATTAAACAAGGGGACTATTGTTTGTGGGCTGGAAATAGAAAAGTTAGGTGCAACTTCCAGTATCATCTGAAAGAAAGCTTCCCTGTTAAACAATATTAGATGGAATAGAGTTTAAAGCAAAAAGAAATGCTAGAAATCAAGGGATAAATTTTCACATTTTTAAGGATAAAAGGGTCAGTTCATGGGGAAAAAGTATTAAAATTTTGAAATCCTTTCTATATAACAGCATGGCCCCAGAATATATCAGGCAAAACTTGACAGAACTATAAGAAATATGAAAATTCATAGACATATTGGGAAGTAATTTTTATCAGATTTCTCTCAGTAATTTATAGAACAAAGCATCAATATAAAAAAAGATCTGAGCTGATTGGCCTGACATATCTGGAACACCTAAACTGCAGATTTTGCACTCCTTAAATGATGCAAGCAACATTTACCAAGCCAGATCTTATATTAAGTCAATCTGCTTCAGAAACAGAGGTGCAACTATCGTAAAGAAAAAAATGCAAATTGAATGTGAAATATATAAAAAGGATAATACATTGTGATCATGCTGGCTTTATTTCAGCACAGAAAGATATCCAAGATCAGATGAATGTTTGAAAACAAATCAAGCAATAATTTACATTAAAAGAATTAAAAATATACAATCATCTCAATAGGTGCAGAAAAACTGATACACTCCCAAATGAATTCAATTTTTAAATTATTTTTGCACTAGAAATAGAAGACATCTTCCTGTAAATAATGACCTATAAAAATCCTATAATATAAATCAAATTAAGAGGAAAATATTGAAGGCTGCTCCCCTAGGGTTGGATATAATATAAGGATTTCTGGAAATAAGAACTGTTGTTATCATCAGGCTACATGATTATACATAAAGAAAACCAAAGTACCTCTAGATAAAACATAATCATTAATGCTTCTATAGTAACATGATATGCATGGGAAATGACAAATGGAACACAATAAATTTAAAGGCCCAAAAGAGACCTAAAGACAAATGGATGAGATGATAAAGATGCCAGCTGAGATGGAGATTGTCACACATGGGTGACAAGGTATCAGCTCAGGTATCACCTACAGGAACACTTGTGACCATTCATCTTGATTGTCATCTTCATGAACCCTGCGATGAACCAAGACACAGGCCTAAGTTTGTCAGGACATTTCCAATAAGGATTAACTGAGGGGATGAGACCCTCCATCAGAGTGGGTGGCACCTTCCCTTGGTTGCCCAGATGTAAAGAGGTCTGAAGAAAAACTCAGTGCAGTTTACTTGCCTGCTTCAGCATCTTGATAGTGAGCACATATATCCTGTCACTGCTGTGCATCTGTGGCCACTCTTCACTGATATGAGAATCCATCTCCTTCCATCTTGGAGTGTGGACTGAAGACCAGCAGCTCTTGAAGAATCTTCCAGGCCTTCCACATCAGGATTAGGACTACTGAGGCATCTGGCATCACAGACTGAGCAGCTGCCTGACTCTCAGCCCCTCCAGAACGTGCATATCCATTATTGGACTACCCAGGCCCTACTGGTTGCAAGGCATTTTGGAAAATGACCTTTCATAATGCATACACATTCTACGGGTTCCGTTACTCTAGAGAACCATGCTAACATACCCACTAAAATTAACCTTGACCTCTAACTCAACACAGAAATAATTTTCAAGTGAAATATAGATCACAACATTATAGGAAAAATTAAAGTTTTAAAATGATAATGTGAGGCTATCTTCATGACAGTTGAATTTGGAAATATTACTTTAAAATGACAAAAAACCCTACTAACATAAAGGAATATTGATAAATTATAGTCAATAAAATCAGAAACTTTCAATTAGTCATAAATTGAATGAGAAATAAGCCAGAATGGAAAGTGTATTGTAATACTTATAACTTAAAAGGTCTTGTGGTATATGTAAAGGATTCATGTATGAAAGGAAAGTCTACAATTCAAAGGGGGAAGTGGGTAAGGTAAAGAACAATCCCAGAAGAAAAGTTAGCAAGAAATTTAAACTCTACTAAAAGAATAAGAAAATCCAAACTTCCAAAAAACATGCAAAACAAGGGATTAAATTATTTGGTCACCTGGTCACAAATTAAAACATGAGGTAATATGACAGAAACATTACAAAGTCTTAAATTAAAAGTTACTGACAGAGGGCTGGAGAGATGGCTCAGTGGTTAAGAGAACTTGCTGCTCTTCCAGAAGACCCAGGTTCAGTTCCCAGTAACCATGTAGGGCAGCTCATAACTGCCTTTAACTCACTCTCTAGGGGAGAGTGCATCTACACAGAGATGCACATAGATACACATAAATAAAGATAAATCTTTTAAAAATTACTAAATGTAACTAGTGTTGTTGAGCAAATAAATCTCTGGAGGAAAAAAAAAAGGCTGAGAATGTAAAGTGATGCTGGAAATATCTGCTATGGTTAAGTGTCCCTAAGTGTCCCTAAATGTTAAGTGTCTCCAGTCTCTAAGACCTGGAGATTTTGTTCCTATTATTTGTCTCACATATTCATTTTAACATTATCCAGAATGCATACATGTGATGTTCTTAACCATAGTAGGTTTTCTTTTTATTATCATAATGACTGAGCTGTCTAACATACCCACCTTTCCTACTTTTATCTAAGGTGACACAATAAGACCACTGGATGCTGCATTTCTAAGCCATGTTATGGCAATGTTTAAAAAGAGACAGCCTAGCACTCAGCAGGCAGAGGGAGGTGTATCTCTGTGAGTTCAAGGCCAGCCTGTTCTACATAGTGAGTTCCAGGACGGCTGGGGCTACAGGGAGACCCTGTCTCAAAAAGACCAAAAAAAAAAGAAAAGAGACAGCCTAACTCTTAGTATTCATAAGGCCACAAGTGGACCCGAACTTCCCAGAACCTGTTTCTTCAGATATCACTCAGAACTATGCTCTTGAGCAAGGCTTTGCTCATATTTTTATTGTAACAGAATCTCCAGCATGAAATGGGGAGGTAGAAGTCAGGACCCACTCTTATCAGAGAATCTTGCCCTGTGATCCCTAGGCCTAGAATAACACATACACAACAGCAAACAGATTTCTCTCATTGTTTGAAATGAGAAAAGTTTATTGGTTTCAGCACTTTAATATGTAAAGCATGTGCACACACACACACACACACACACACACACACACACACCTTACACTATCTTGTGTGGTGGGCCAGGAGCAGTCCTGAGGCATCAGAGGAACACATGGCTCAGTGATCTTGCTTGTATTCTAAACACTATCTTTCTGGCTGCAAGGTTAGGTAAACGTCTTGAGTCTGTATTATGTCCATATTGAATGTTATTCCTACAAGTGGACACATCACATACACAGGCCAGGGACAGAGCAGAAATTAGTTTTCTCTCTCTTCCTCAGAGTGGTCTTCCCAAGTCCAGTTCTTTTATGTATAAATAAAATTTCTCCAAAGAGCCAGGGTAGCCAGAAATCATATCAGTGCTTCAGTGGGCAGAGCCTCAGCCTCCTCAGGGTGAGGCAGAACTTGGTGCCTATTCTAGTAGGGTAAGAAGAAAAGGCTTTTGGTTAGAATTCTTTAAAAGAATCTTTTGGATCATGGCAGTTAGGAAAATAAATACTTAGAGAGCTAATATTCATGGCAGAGGAACTGTTTCTAAGAAATGTGAAAGTAAACTTTTGTTTCCTGGCTAGGACTTTTGATAAGAACATTGAAAAGCCAAGTAGAGATCTACATTTCCCCAAGATTCTAGATCCAATAGAAATGTGTGTACAACAAAGACTATTCAAGAATTTTGACAGCAGCATTGCTCTTAAGAACCCCAAACAGAAAACAAACCTAATGTCTACCAAAAACAGAAGATGGATAATAATCTCTCACAATGTCCTGATACAATAGAATCCAATATAATATTTAAAAAAAATGAGTGTGACTGCATCCCATGCTGCAATGTGGATGCTTCTCAAATAGAGCTTTAATCCAAAAAAGCCAGCCGTGAGAGAATGGATACCCTATGACGCCACTGAAAAAAAATTCAAAAACAGGTGAGGAGTACTGGCCCACACCTGTAAATACAAGTTTCTCAGGGGCCTGAGAGATGATTCTAGAGCCTAGGAGTTCAAGACCCTCAAAAACAGAGCAAGAGATCTCATGTCTGGGGAAAAAAAATAAAAAATAGGTAAAAGTAATACATGACATTACAAATTGAGAGGACGATTACAAAGGTAGGAAATGGGAACAGAATGGGGTGAGAAGGGGTGACCCGATCAGGACCTGAGAGGAACAGCCTTTGTCCTAGTCTGACTGGAACTGCATGGGTGTGCTCATTTTGTAAAAACTGATCAAGCACGTCGACAGTGTATGTATTTTTGTATATCCAAATGATATATTGGTGGAAAAAATGGGAGAATGTTCTCATTAGGGGTCAGAGGTTCTCAGAGAATTCAGATCAGCCAGGCTCAATGGCTCTGGAAAAACTCCGATTGCAAACAGGAAGTAGCACAGTCCGGCCTCCTCTCTCGGTTTCTCTGCACCTTATTGCTCTCAGTTTCTCTCCAGTCCACACATGAAACAGGCAGAGCAGTGAACAGTGAGGTCAATCCTGTTTGTTCTTGATCAGGTTACTCAGTGGAAGAGCATATAGGATTTGAGGTCCCGATCTTATAGTGTTCCCTGTAGGAAGTAACACAAAGATGACATCATTAGCCCACACGCAGAGACATGGGGGCAGTTGTTATGATCTGAGCTGCCCATTCTGGGTCCTCCAGATGGCTCAGTGGGCAAAGGCAACGGCAGCCATGACTTCAGTTTGAGTCCCAGGACTTACATGATGCAAAGAGAGAACCAACTCCTGAAAGTTGTCTTGTGACCTACACACTTGCAAGTTTTACATGTGCACACATACACACATAAATATACACATACAACTTAAAGTTAATAAAATGTAATTAAAAAGGTTTAAGTTACCAATTCCATACCTCTTGCTAAATATTTTAAATATAGCTTCTGGCTTATATTTTTTCAAACATATAAAGGGAAAAACTTTGATTCCAAAGCAAAGATACTAATTACAAATTTAAACTTTAACTTTTCCATAGTGAAAACATGCTGACCACTGAAAGGAGAAAATAAAGCAATCTGACAGTTTTCTACACCAAAGGGACTCCAGGTGATAGCAAGTAAATCGAGAGATACCTCTAAAGTTCCAAAGCAATTTTCTAAAGCCAGAATCATTTCTTCCCACACCTGCAAAAGATTCAGAAGCCCATGGGGAAGTAAACATTTACTTCAAAAATAAACTTTAAAGTCTGGAAATAAAAACAGACAAGCTGTTTTCTTGTATAAGGAAATGTGGTTCGACGCTACCAGAGGCACTGTAATTAGAATTTCACAGAGCAGCAATAGCAGGTGACAGTGAACTCTGAGACATTCAGATGAGTACACAGCCTAACAAGTGCAATTTACATCCATTAAACAAAGATAAACACAGAGGACTAGACAAGGGAGGCAGGAGTCCTCACTCTGGCCTTTCACGGGCTATATGGATTTTCTTCTTCGCATAATGGAAACTAATTCCTGCTCATAATGACAGACAAATGGCCACAGCAGTGGCCATAGGAGTAACAGAAATTGTCATTGTAGGGGCTAAGGATGCAGCTCAGTTGGCAGAGTACTTGCCCAGCATGCATGCATGAGGGCCTAGGTTGCACATCCAGCACTGCACAAAACAGATGTGGCAATGCATACCTGTGGTCCCAGCACATGGGAAGTAGAGGCAGGAATTAAGAATTCAAGACCATCCTCAGTCATACAGTAAGTTGAAAGTCAGCCTGGGATATATGAGTTCCTATCCTTAAAAAGGAAAATGACCATTGTAATTACTATTAAAACTTGCTGAGCCTCCTCTTGTCTTTCTCCTTTTCTTTTCAGCCTCCCTCCAACTTTTCCTTCTCTACTCTACCCTCTTTCTCTACCCTTCTCCTCCCTGTCTGGCTTTCCTCTCTCTTAACTGTCCGTAGCATATAATTTTAACTATCCAGTATGTATATTTTCATTTCTCTCTAAAATTTCAACTAAGTTACTTTTTCTTGTTTGTGACCCCAAAATTGATTTAGTTTCAAAAAGTCATTGGTTCATATATGAAAAATAAGAACGTTTTCTTTCTGTAATCTAAAAGAATCATCCCTGAGTTCATTGGAATAAGAATCAATTTGTTAGCAAACAATATTTCAGGGTCACAAGCAACAAACCTACTAGCAATTTTCTTTTCAGGGACATTGAACCAACACCACCTCATTTCTTTCAGCTGCCCTGCATCCTACCCTTGGGTGAGTCTGTATCTAGAATGGTTCCCTTCTCTCTCCACTTTCTGAATGTTAAATGAGATCCTAGGATCTCTGATCAATGTTAATCAATCAATAAGCACTTTCTTGGCATTCATAATATGCATAGCTTGTATTAGATCTTTGGAAAACTGTAGTTAAGAAAAATACCATCCTTACATCAAATATCTTGCAATATTTTCATACTGGGAAAGAAATTTTAAATATGCATGCATTGTGAAAGACTGAATCAAACTAATTAAAAAGTATCCATGACTTTAAGTCATTTATTCTTCCTGTCTACCTAAAGGTTGGTGCCTATAAATCAACATGTGTTTATTCCTTCTACTTATCTCCATTTATTCCTCCAATAAATATATGGAAGCCTTTTCTAGGTATTGGTAGACATGTGGGGATACCAAGAAAATTAGCGAGCACACCCTCACCTCATGGATTTTCATCTAAAGGGAAGGTAAGTAAATAAGCAGTTATGCTCTAATACAACGCACTAGTCACTAACAGCAGAAGGTGAGGAACGAACAAGGTACAAACAACAGACTCCACCTCAGTGAGCCAAGGCTTCACGGAGCAGAAAGGAAGAACGGAAGCTGCTTTTGTCATTTGCTGGGCGTCTTCCTCTGGCCCCACCAAATGCTGGCACTCTTCGAAGTCTTCTGCAAGGTCTCCCACACTGCTTGCCTATTTGAAATTCCTTTACTTGGTTTCTCAACTTATACTGAGCTCCTGGGGGGCTTCCACCGCTCTACAGATACAATCTTGTATACAT
The DNA here is from genome assembly GCF_000622305.1 of Nannospalax galili. Lineage (NCBI taxonomy): Eukaryota > Metazoa > Chordata > Mammalia > Rodentia > Spalacidae > Nannospalax > Nannospalax galili. The sequence continues at coordinate 584,213 of NW_008357032.1, read as the reverse complement.
ACACAGGCACACACATACACACACACACACACACACACACACACATACACACACAAAGAGACCATAATAAGAGAAAAATCACTATTAAATCCTAAAGAGTGAATCTGGAAGGAACACGGGATGACATAGCCTGTTTCCCAGCTTAAGACATTTGTTCAAATAAGTTAATGTACCCTTAGCTGCTTAAGCAAATTTATCTACCTACATAGAGGAAAAATACAAGTAGAATAGGAAAAGAATTTCACTCTTCGTTTGTATTATTGACTCATTAAATATTTGCTCTACTACATTGGATTTATTCATGTAACATGAATCATAAACTCTTAGAAGAGTGATTGACTTACAATGACTATTCAATTTTGCACCTGTCAGTAATCAACTGCTACCTAAGTTTCAAGCAGTGCTATAATAAAGCTTACCTATGACAATCTTTCCCTCCATAAGCTATGTGACCTCAGATGGCTGTCATTCTGGGGAGAGATATAGAACAGTCACAGAATTGTCTCTAAAACAAAATTATTAAAGCAGTGAACTTTGTTAATGTTAAATGAAATTTTATTTTATACATGTGGTATGTATTGGGGCAGGTTATTTCTGAATTGTTCAAAACATCAATGGTTTATGTTTAGATGAATGGACATTTATAGCTTGAAAACCAAGAAATTGATCAATGTTCTAATAAATTTTTACGCATTCAAAGAAACAAAACAGTAATGCATTGACTAGGAAGGATCCAACACTACAATGGACATGCTGTCGCCATATATGGAGCCTTCTACAAGTGGTAATGGGTGGCTTAACCATATTAACCAAGCTCAGAACCAGGAGCGCAGCAAGGCCTAATGCAGAGGATTCTTTGAGGGATCTGATGGTCTCAGGCAGTCTGAGGAGCAGGAGAGGTGTGAGTGAAAACATCTACCAACCACAGGGACTCTAGAGAGCCACCTCTTCCTAAAGCATGCATAGTCAAGACAGGCTACTTTAGACTGAAAATTACAGCAAACCAGCAACAGCAAAACCACTGACTTAAACGGTCTCAAAACACATAAATCTTCTGACTTATCTATGTGAAAAGCCAAAACAATAAGCCTTCAGTTTAAGTCTTTCTCAGCGGCTTCAAAATATGAACTAGTGGGTTGGAGAGATGGCTCAGTGGTTAAAAGCACTGACTGCTCTTACAAAGGACCTGGATTCGATTCCCAGCACTTACATGGCAGCTAACAACCGTCCATACTCCAGTTTTACGGGATCCAGTGCCTTCTTCTGGCCTCCTCAGGCATTGCACAACACAGGTGCACTTATGCACATGCAAGCAATACACTCATACACATAAAATTAAAAAATAAGTTTAAAATGTAAAAAATTAAAAAAATATGAACTATCTAGGAATGATGGTGCAAACCTGTAACTTAGACACTGTGAGGTAGAGGAAGGAAGATCCTGAGTTCAAAGCCAGTCCAAACTACATAAGACCCTGTCTCAAATACACATAACTAAATATATACATAAATAACTAGATCCAATTTCTTTCTCTGTTTCTTTTTTTCTGCCTTTTAAGCATAAGCTTTTAATTTAAATGCCTTGAATTTTTTTAAATGTATATGAGTGTTTTGCCTTCATGTATGTAAGTGTACCACATGCACGCAATGCCTGAGGAGGCTAGAACAGGGCTTTGCATCCCTGGAACTGGAGTTTGGAATGGCAGTTAGCCACTATCTGGGTGCTGGGGACAGAACCCAGCTCCTCTGCAGGAGCAGCCAGTGCTCTTAACTGCTGAGTCATCGCTTCAGTCCCAATACAGGTTTTATTAAAACTCTTCTCTTGAGACCCTTAAAGTAACTTCCACATGTCACCGAGCTACACAATTCCAAGGTCAAAGTTCCAGAAATTCTGTGGTTTGCAGTCTTTGAGCCTCATGGGACCTTTGTGGAATGGAAATGGTGCCTCATATGCCACCAGTATGGCCCATAGTGTGGGGTGTGTGGATTGGCTTAAACCAGTTAGGTCCCAAGTTGGAGCTGACAGTGGATGGATTCCATCCCACTAAACCATGTGGCTGCCAGACAGGGTGCTGATTAGGAAAGGTGAAAGGATAGATTCTGAGGAAAGATCCCAGAAATATTCTCTCTTCTCTTACTTCAGTTATAACAAGTATTTATTGTTCGTTTAGTATATGCCAGGCACTGTGTTGACTGCTGTGATTAGAGATATGGAGAATCAGGAAATAGACAAGATCTAAAGATGAATGGGCATGGCCACTGCTCTCAAGGGATTTAGCATGTCATTTGGAGACAGACAGACATAATTTCCTTGGAAAATGATGTAAAGAGAGTTGACCAACCTGACTGGCACAGCAACTCTGGCAGGGACTGTTGGGGGGACAGCTAATTCTGGCTGTCCTCCTGTCTCGTACCTGGGTTCCCCCACTTCTGTGCAAAGGTGCTGCTACATGGCAGCTCTCAGCAGATCAGGAAGCTTCCAGACCACTGTGAAGTTGTAGAGACATGGGGAAAGGAGCCAATTTTCTCCTTTTAAATTATTAAGAGTTTTGTGAAACTAGTTTACTGTGAAGGACAATAGCATTCATTCATTTAAATCATCTATGTCTCCTTACATTTTTTCTTTAAATGTAATTTAAGCAGCTGTCATTCTTTCTCCTCATTATGACTCGCCCATCTCTCCCTCCTGCTGCTGTTCTAAGCAATGACAAAATGACAATAAAAATTCAATCAAAGTGTCTTATTTTTTATCACTGTTTGACAAGAATGATGAATTAATTCTAAGGAATTTCCTTTTTCCTCAGCGTGAGGAAAAGATGTTCAAACCTATCATCACAATTCACAGGGTTTCTCTTAACATATCAAGGCTGCTTGTGCATCATTAAGGTCAGATTTTCCATGGCTGGAGCAAAGTCTAAATATGTAGTTATCTCATGAATTGCAAAACTATGCTTCCCTTACAGTATCCTGATAAGATTTTTAAATATATTTTTATAAATTTGGGGGCATTTCATACATGTGTGCAACATATTTTGATCATGTTCAACCCCTGCTCTTCCCTCTACCTCCTCCCAGATCCACCTGCATCTCTCTATCCCAACCCAACTTCCTGTCTTCTTTTTTCTTAATTACCCACTGAGTCCAGTCTGTGCTGTAATTACCCACTGAGTCCACCCATGCTCATGGGTGTGGGCCCAGTCACTAGAGCATGTCAACCCACCAGGGGCCACACTCTTAAAGAAAACAGACTCCCTCTTCCAGCAGTCAGCACCTGCCAGTAGCTCTTTAGCTAGGAGTGGGCATTCCTGAGCCCCTACCCATTCAGCCTGGAACGTTGACTTTGACCCCTTTTCTGTGGCTGCCTTTGGGGACTGGGCATGATATAGCTGCCCCACTTTGATAAGCCCTCCTTAGTCACTTGTTCTCTGCACTTGATCAGTTGTGAGTTTCTGTGTTAACTACCAACAAATAAATACACAAAGAAACTTCTCTGATGAGGATTAGCAGATGCACTCATTTATGGGTACAGAGATATGAATTTAGAGGACAGTTTAATACTTGTCCACTCCTTGGTGAGATTTTTCAACCATATATCATAATATGACACCAAATACACAACCAATTAAAGCAAAAATAGATATTAATAAATGGACAAACTAAACAGTTTCTGTACAGGGGAACAGTCAACAACATGGAAAAGAAATTTATGGAATGGAAAAACATTTCACAGTCAGGTATCTGGTAAGAGGCTGTTATTCAAATTACACAAGAAACTCAACAGTAATCACAGTAGTAATGATTTTTAAACTAGACAAAGAGCTTGAATAGGCATTTCTCAAAACAAACAAACAAAAAAAGAAGCAACATCACTGGTCAATGAGGAAATGCAAATGCAAACCACAATTAAATACTATCTCCTATCCATGAGGATAGCTATTATTTTAAAAATATCGGTGGTAGTAATCTGAAATTGGAGCTTTTGGTCACTGTTAGTGAGAAATAAAAAGTGAAGCCAGTGTATGAAACAGTATGGCAGTTTTCCAGAAAAGTAAAACCAGAATTGCCATGTGACCCTGAAGCCCACTTCTGGGTATATATTAAAAAGAATTGAAATCAGGATCCTGAAGAGATAGTAACATCCCATGGTCATGACAATATTATACACAATAGTCAAGATGCAAAAACAGCCTAAATAGCCACTGATAGATAGAAGATACAGAATATGCAGCAGATACATGAAATGAAATAATATACCAACTTTAACTAGGAGAGTCTGCCTCATGCAACAACATGGATGAACCTGGAGAACATTTTCCGAGAGAAAAAGCCAGTCACAGCAGTAGAAGCAGTGTATGAACCCACCTATGAGAGGTATCTAAACTGTCTAATTCATAGAATCAGAAAGTAAAACACTGTTGGCAGAGGCCGGATAGAAAGGGAGATGAGCTGCCATTCACTGAGCATGTGTTTCAGTTATATAAGATGAATACATTCTAAAAATCTTACTCCATTCACCCAGCAGCCTTGCACCTTTAATTAACAACACTGTGCTATACACCTAAAATCTTAAGAGCATACACCACATGTTAAGTGTTCTTAAGACAATAAAAAAGAATACAATAAAATAAAAATGTCAATAGATGGGGCTGGAGAGATGGCTCAGCAGTTAAGAACTCTGGCTGCTCTTGCAGAGGACCAGGGTTTGATTCCCAGCACCCACATGGTAACTAACAACTGTCTGTAACTCCAGTTTCAGAGGATTTGATGCCCTCTTCTGACTTCCATGAGCTTTGCATGACATGCAGGCAATACACTTATACACATAGAGTATTTTAAACTGTCAATAGACAAAGATGTGCATAGATTAGTTCAGCTGTCAGTCTTTATACACTACAACCAATGTACTTAAAATGCAACATTTTCTGGAAATATAAATTTTGCACTGAGAAAAAATTTTAAAGCATCACACATTTAAAAATGAACAAATACTCCTTTCAAATATGTGACTGTACTAGCTCTTTCCATACGAAAGAACTCTCCTTATTTAAATAAAAAAATATTAAAAAAAATAAAGCTGAATATGCTTTCTCAAAAACAGTGAACAAAATAATTACTATATAATTTTTAAAGTGACATATGGCAGAGTAGCTGTTCTCTAAGGAAACCTGGCAAAGGGCTCTCCAACATGAAAAAGAACTCATGCTGCCTCCTTTCCATGCTGTCTTCAAGGGTCATTGGCAACAGTGAATGAACCTTTAAGTCTTAGTAAAGCCATTGTAAACAGAAAAATAAAGTTGGCACGAACCCCTGGGAATGAGTAAATTAAGTACGGACATCCTTTAAAAATCCTTGTGAGGAAGAACAGGAAAGCTGCCTTAGGGAGCCAGAAAACTGGACAGGGCTACCGGCCTCTGAGTTGAGAACAAGTAAAAAAGGATTCTGGCTGGGGAGAACACAGGTGTCCAGGAAAAGACAGGCTTGTGACTCAGGACCTCCTGTGCACAGACAGGGCAGCTCCTTCCACCGCCTGGAATATGCACTTTACCGTCTGTGTCCGGGTCTGCAGCAGAGTCTGCGCACAGTTATGACTGGCTGGTGTTGGAGGTCAATTCACGCCTACACTTAGCTCTAAAGGCTTTGGAATTCTGTCCACAGGGCGACAGCTACTAAACAAAGAAGCTGGTGAAGACATAAATTCAAACGCAGTCCTCCCTCATCCACTTAATTAACTCTGAGACACAGATTACAGGCTGACCCTTCCTCATTTCCCAACTGTTTTGTTTGAACTCAGCATGAGTAATAATTGTCACTATATTGTTTCCTCCCACCCATGCAGAAAGGTCTCAGCATGTGCTTTGAAATGTATTTTTATTCTCACTAAATTTATTCGTGCTAAATTTTATTTACGATGTGTGCCTTTTGATGTTTGTTCATCATTCTGCGCGGCCTTTATTTTATAACTTTTAAAATTAATTAACTTAGCACAAAAAGTAATGGGTTTCCTTATGGCATTTTCACACACACGTCATTTTTTCATTCTCTCCCCTCACCCCCGAGGTCCTGCCTCCCTCTAACTGGACCCCCTCCTTCCCAGAGAGAGCTCTCACTTCTGTTTTCACACTAAATGTAATTCATCTCTCTGTTTCCTTCCCTCCCTTAAGATCCTGATACCTTCTGGAAAATCTCTGCTGATTATTTTCCTTTTTACACTAACTTAAAACATCTGTCTAATAAGTGTCCCCAACATAGAGAAAAGAGGTCCCAGTCCTTGTGGAGAAAGAACAATTGGAGCGCCCCTCTTTTCGGCATGTTTCACTGGCTACAGAACCGTGGGTTTCATTTTCTCCACATGCAACACAGATCGGTGTTCACATCACTATATGGCAAAAATAAATTCTCTCTCCCTCTCCCGCATCTTCTTCTTCTTCTCTCTGCCCTTCTAGCTCTTCCTCTCTCCCTCCCTCTCTTTCTTCCTCCCTCTCCCCCCTTATTTTATAAATAAAGGAGATGGGCTCCCCAGAGGGTAAATGGCTTGCTCATGGGGATGCAACTAATTGACAGACTTGCAGACATTATTCATCAGCCTTAAAAACATCCTTTCGGTATGTTGTCAAGAGTGACCTATTCCCCTTAAGAAAGTTCCTTTCCTAACAACTAAGAATTTCATCAATATTACCTACCTTCCCTTGTAATTAACTTTTGTTTTATCTCTCTTAATAGAGTTCATAAAATAGAGGACAAACAGCAGGGGATACTTTTAACCTATTACAGTTTCTATGTAGTTTAACTTATAAATTACAATTATTTAAAATTAAAACGATCATAGTTCCATCAGTATAGAAAGCACATCTAAATTAATTTTATATTCCTTCCTAATCTCCTTTTTATCTTTCAAGATATTTTTAGAGGCTGTACTATAGCATGTATTGTATACTATTTATGTTTTATATATAATGTTCTCTTAATATTATATGTTCACCTTTTTCTGCACAATTATACAAAAAAATCCATAAGATGAAAACTTGAGAGCTGGAGAGATGGCTCAGCAGTTAAGAGCACTTGCTGCTCTCCCAGAGGACCTGATTTGGTTCTTATCACCCAAAATACGGCAGCCTATAGTTGCTTATAACCAAAGAGATCTAACAACCTCTTCTGACCTCTTCAGACATCCATCCATACATGACATACAAACACACATACACACATATACACATAAAAAATAAAAAGAAAAATTTTAAAACGATGACAACATAATCATGAAATAATAGTGAAATTAACCGCCCTAGTTTTGGACACTTACTGTATTTTCAAGTTTTTACCAACATGAAAAACACAGATGTGAACACATCGTCACAAGAAGAGTAGGAGTCTTTACACAGGGAAATATGTCTGCATCAAATATCCCTATATCCAGCAAAAAACAAATGTTCAAGCTCACCTTCCATGAAATAAAGCATGATGTAGACTTTGAACTTCATCTTGACACAGTGAACCCTCTTTGTCATGGTGGACTGGGGAGACTTGACTTCCGTTGGAAACATTTAGTTTCCTTGGACAGATTGTTTTGCTGGGTATAAACACTGTATTGTAAACCTTTTTTTTCAATCCAGTTTGGAACAGGCTAGCAGTTAGAATCACACTACTGTTTTAGCTTTTCATCACTGGAACCAAATACCACAGTAAACAACTTAAGTAGGAACAGTTTGCAGTAACTCAGGGGAGTCAGTCCTTGGTTGGTTGGCCCTGTTGCTTTTAAGCCTGAAGTGAGGCAAAAACATCATGGTGGAAAATTTAGTGATGGAAAACTGCTCATTTCATGGTGAGGGGGAAACAGAAATAGAGAGACCTAGGGACCAAGGACACACTATTATATCCTTCAAAGGATGCCTACCGTGACCTACTTTATCCAAGTAGGTCTTTCCTCCTAAGAGTCTACTCAGTCAAGAACTCTTCAGTGGATTAGCATATTAATGAAATTAAAGCTCACATGATCTAGTCACCTCTCAAGGCTCCACCCCTGAACACTGCTGCATTGAGGACCAAGACTTTGAGATGTGAGTCAACCAGAGACATTTCATACCCAAACCACTACAACTATTTCATACCTACTGTTGGCCATATTCTTAACATACATTACATTGAGCCTTTCCAGAGATCCTGGAAGGGAGGTGCTACAGCCTCATTGTGTGCATATGAAGATGGATAACCCATAGCTCACTGGAGTTCAGTAACTTCCAGAGCCAGCTATTGTTTAATCCATTTCCTGTATCTTTTGGTACTGAATTCTTACCATAGCATGGTCTACAAGAAAGCTTAGTCAAAGCAAAAAGATACAACACATGGTTGTCATTTTTTAACAGCTTATATTGAAATATAACCACTGAGTATACTAGCCACTCAAACTGGATGATTCAGCGGTCCTCATACAGTCAAGTGTGAGGTACAGACCTATATCACTTAATGATATGGCTATATTCCAATAAATATATTAAGTTATTTCATCATTGTATAAACATCACAGAGTATAGTCATACAAATCTATATAGCATAGCCTGCAACTATATACCTAAACTTAGAAGCCTATTGTTCCTAAGACTGTGATGAATAAAGCAACATGATATTAAATCAAGCACAGAGAAAAAAATGCAATCAAGACAGACAACAAACAGTTAAGGTTGTCAACTTCTTCCAGCAGTTTTAGAGTAAACATTCATTTTTGAGTAGAAGAAATACATATCTAAAGTCATGATTGAAAGCACAGTACAATAAATACATGAGCCATTATTTGTGTTGTCCATTTCCATTATCAAAGGATAACAGTCACTTATTATTGTCATTATTATGTACCATATATAAATATATATGAATGACAATGCACTAGGTTTGTTTACACCAGTATCACCACACCGTGCACAATGCATTATACGATGACATCACGATGGCAACATATTACTAGGCTATAGGAACCCTTCATCTCCATTATAGCTACCTGGGTCTACCATCAAGCATGCAGTCCATTGGTCCAGGTCCATCATTAAATGAAGTACTGTCATACACATTGTGTCTGTGTTCTCATAACTCATACTGAAACCCCGTACCTTTAAATATCACTCCTCTCAGTTCTATTCCCCTGTCCTAGTTTGGTTTTCTGTTGATGTGATAAAACACTGAACAAAATCAACTTGGGAGAGTAAAGGGTTTATTTCATCTTATGTCAACATACAGTCCCTCTTCGAGGGAAGTCAGGCAGGAACTCAGGGCAGGAACCTGGAGGCAGGAGCTGAAGCACAGACCATGGAGGAATGCTGCTTACTGACTTGCTCCTATGGCCTGTGCTCAGCCTACTTTCTTATACAGCCTAAGACCACCTACCCAGGGGTGGCACCACCCACAGTGGCCCTCCCACATCATTCAACAATCAAGAAATTGCCTCACAGACATGCCCAGAGGCCAGTGTGATGGAGGAAAGTTCTCAATTGAGGTTCCCTCTTCACAGCCATCTCTAATTTGTGTAAACTTGATGAAAAATCTAACCAGCACATCCCCCAAACCCTAACCAACAATTGTTCTTTCTTTTTCTAGCTCCCTACCTGAACCTTCATATGAAATAGTAGGTCAACTTTTGTACCTGGCTTCTCTCACTTAGCATGTTTACAGAGTTCATCTAAATCTGAGGGGGTTCAATGCTTCAATTTTATGTCCAAATGTGTTGTTATATTATGTGATAATTAATTTGTTTGGTTTGTTGAAATATTTTGGTTTGTGTACAGTGGCAAAGATGGAACCCAGGGCCTCCCGCATGCTAGTCAATCACTCTACCCCAGAGCTATACCCCAGCCCCTGTGAGATGGTTCATTTTATATATTATCTTAGTTGAGCTAAGGGATGCCCAGAAAGCTGGTAAAATATCTCTGGGCATGTTGGTGACAGCAAGAGTGTTTCCAGAAAAGATGAATATTTGAATCAGAGTAAAATCAGTGTCACCACCATCAAATATCTTGAAGATCTAAATAGATCAAAGAAGTGGGGAAACTGAGACATGAACCTTTTCCTGCCCAAGGACACTGGCACTCTTTGTTCTGGGGCCTTTGGACTCAGATTGGATTATACTGCTGGTTTCATGATTCTCAGGTTTATAGATGAAAGAGCATGGAACCTTAAAGTCTCTATAGCCATAGGAGTAATTTCCTATAATGAACACACACATACACACACACACACACACACACACACACACACACACACACATTGGCTCTGTTTCTACAGTGTACCTTTATGCATATAAATATATGACATTCCTTTTTATTTTTTTATTTTATGTGTATTAGTGTTTGCCTGTATGTATGTGAGTGCACCTGTGTCTTGCAATGCCTATAAAGACCAGAAAAGGGCATAGGATCTACAGAGTTATGGATGGTTGTTAGCTACCATGTTGAGATCTGGGAACTGAGCCCAGGACCCCTGCTTTTAAGAGCCAGTGCTCTTAACTGCTTAGCTATCTCCCCAGCTCTGAATATAGCATATTTTGATTACACATTGATTTATTAATAGGCATTTGAGATGTTCCCACTATGGGTACATTACAAGTAAAGCTATGATAAATGTTCATATTCACATGTTCCTATGGATATAGATTTTAGTTCTCTGAGCTATGTACCTAGAAGTAAAATTGCTGGGTCATGTGATAAATCTAAGTTTAAGCATTCAAGGAACTGCTTGTCTATGTGACTGCCATTTAACATTTCTGTCAGCGACACATCAGTGTTTTAGTTTCTTCACATCCTCATCAAGAGCTGTTACTTTCTGATTTTTTATTCTGGCCATCTTAATAGATGATTTCAACCAGGTTAAAATTCTTGTTTTTAACTTCATAATCTAGTTACCAAGGGCTATAAAATTATATTCAGGGCTGGAAGGGTGGCTCAGAAGAGCACTGGCTGTTCTTGCAGAAGACCTGGGTTAGAATCTCAGAGATCACATGGCAGCTGTCAACTGTCCCAGTAGCTCCAGTTCCAGGGGATCCAACACCCTCTGCTGTCTTCCACAGGCATTGCACAACACGGGTGCACTTACATATGCGCAGGTAGAACACTCATACACATAAAACAAAATAACTTTAAAACACTATATTCAAATGCACCCAAGGACCACCTATCACTGCCTCTCAGGAGTCTTCCATGGGACAAAAGCAGGTCTGTTCAATCACATAAAAACTTCAAAGCAAAAGATAGTAGAAAGGGTGAGGCAGTATAAAAATGCAATTCTATCGGACACAGAGGCTTTGCTTTAAAGCCTGTTTCTATGTGAACTTTGTGGAGATCCCACTCATCAGCTAGTTTCAGGTGCACATGACATTAATCAAATAAGACCCTTTATTTCCATCTCCCAACTTCACCTCCTACTCTTTAATTCATTGTCTTTGAGCTTCATGAGAGTTAATTACCTGAAGTCTCATGTCATTTGCTCTCTAGGATTATTTATTCAATACAAACACACTTACTGAACATCGCCCATATGCCAGACACTAATTATGAAGGGTGCTGAAGCCATGCTGGTGAGCAAACCCCTATAAGGCCTTTGTTCTTACAGAGCCTGACACAGACTGAAGAAATCACTAATCGAATAATCACAGGTAAATATAAACCTACACCTGTCCTAAGTGTCACAGAGGATAGGTACTTAAATCAGAGATTTGCACAGTGGTGGGTGTAAGATGAGAGGAAAGTTGACAGAGAAACTTTCTCATGGATTTATATGACAGTAAGATGATGAATTTGAGGCAGCATATCAAAATTTTCTTTCTGTTTCACCTTTTTATCAGAACACACTAATAATTATCTCTCAAATGAACCTTCTGGGAGTCCACATCATACCAAGTGTCTTTTTTCTTATAGTAAACCAAAGTAATATTATCACTATCAAAGCTCAAAGTTTGATGAACATGTGAGGTAGCCTCTCAGATGGCCTCAAATATTGACACATATTTCCATGGGCCTACTTTCATTAATTTTTATATATATATGCTGTCTGTCTTCTTTCTTCCCTCCTTATGTACTCATTCCTTCTTAATTGTTTAATTTTTAGGTGTGTTTTATTGTACCAATTATTTTATTATTTTAGATGTTCATATTATGCATTATTTTCCTTCTTAAAAACTTGTGGTTTCAATTTTATGTACAAATAAACTGAAAGCTTGTTTTTTACTTATTATTTTTTAAATGTTTTACTTTTTAAATTTTGTGTGAGTGTATTGCCGGAATGTATGTGAGTGCACCCATGTCGTACAGTGCCCATAGATGTCAGAAGAGGGCATTGGATCCCCTGGAAATATATTTATGGGTGGTTATTAACTGCCATGTGGGTGCTGGGAAATGAACCCAGGTCCTCTGCAAGAGCAGCTAGTGCTCTTAGCTGCTAAGCCAACTCTCCTGACTCTTATTATTTTTATTTTATGTGTATGAGTGTATTGCCTGTATGTGTGTAAGTGCACCCATGTCATGCAGTGCCTGTCGAGGTCAGAAGAGGGCATTGGATTCCCCTGGAACTATAGTTACAGATGGTTGTTAGTTGCCATGTGAGTGCTGGGACCAAACTCAAGCCCTCTGAAAGAGAAGCCAGTGCTCTCAACCACTGAGCCATTTCTCCAGCCCCATTTATGTTTTTGAATTTTTTTCAAATTGAAGTTTTGCTATTTTCGTATAATTTGATGGTATATAGATCTATTCCCTTAACCTTCCCCTTATCTCCTTATTGCCTCCTGCACAATTTAATGTATTCTATTGTGTATATAACAAGGGCTATAGAGTCTAATTTGTGTCCCCAAATGTCCTTCAGTGTGGGTCCATCCACTGGAGCCTCGTTAATCTACCAAAAATGCCAGCCTTAAAAGAGACTGTCTCTCCCCTTCTCAGTGGCCATCAGTTGCCAAAAGTTCCCTAGGTTGGATTGGGATTTTGTACCCAAATCCCCATATCTATACTGGGATTTTGTCTGGTTTGAGTTTGCATGGAACTTGTGCATGCTGTCACCATTGCTGTGAGTTCATATGAATAACTGATCAACTTTCTGAAAAACTGTTTCCTTCTGGCCATCCACCATCTCTGGCTCTTACAACCTTTCGGCTCCCTCTTCCACAATGATCCCTGAGCATCAGGAGGCAAAAGTTTGATATAGGTGTCCTATTCAGGAATAAGCACTCTGTAGCCTCTTATTCTCTGCATGTTTGCCAATTGTGGGTTTCTGTGTTAATCGCCATCTGTTGCATAAGGAAACTTCTTTTTTGAGAATTGAGAGATGCATTAATCTATGAGTATAACAACAAGTCATTTGGAGTCAGTTTAATATGATAACTATTTAGCATAAACTAGTATTAGGTTCTCTCCCATGTCCTGTGACCTGTCAGCCTCAGGTTCCTAAGCCTGATGGCAATATTAGGTATAAGCTCCATCCTAGGAAGCCAATCTTAAATCTATTAGAGAGTGATTGGTTATGTCCATAATATTACTGTCACTGTTGCACAAGTGGGCAGATCTTGCCAACCCAGTTGTTGTAGTTCATGTGATCACAGTTGGGTAAGGTTGGTGATTACTTTTTTCCTTCTGGTAACATGCATAGTACTTTCCAATACTAACACTAGTCAGATGAGGCTCTGAACTCAGCACCAGCTTGATTTCTCCTTTTTTGTTCTACAGCTCATATATGTAGTACCTTCAGTAATAAAGTCTTATCATCTGGTTCTGGTGGGTAACCAAGAGCAGGGGCAATGACCAGTATTGCTTGAAGGTCTGTGGGACTTCTGGGCAACAGCTTCAAAAGAGGATATCTATCCATGGTGTTGCAGGCTTTTTCGTTAGCCTATGATGTCTAGAAGGTGGCAATGTCCCCCGATACAGGGTAATTCCTTTTGATGTCTTTTTATAATGAAAACATTTTAAAACAGTAAATTCTCAGTTTTAGAATTGGCCTAAGATGGCTTAGTGGTAAAGAACACACTTGTTATTGTTCCATACAACCAAAGTTTTAGTTCTGCTCCCAGTACCCACACTGGGCAGATCACAACCACTTATAACTACAGCTGCAGGGGATTTGACACTCTCTTCTGACCTCTGTGGGCACTGCACAACACAGCACTACAGGATTTCAGCATGGCTACAATGGGGTTTCAATGTGCTCAAGTTTTAGCAAAAACTTGAGCTTTTCCTAAGCAAAACAAAAAAGAAACCAAACCTGACATTACTTACACTCCACGAGTGTGGGGGGATTCATTGCTGGTGTAGATATCATTCTAAAAGGAGCAAGCACGAGTCATTTTATAGCTAGAAAAGCCTGTGTGACACGCCAGCATCAACACTGAAATAATAAATGCCTACATCGTGCTCTTACTGTTTTGTGAGTCCTTTTCTCTGATAAGATCATTTGCTGTTGAGAATCAGCATGAATCAAAGTAGACCCCAGTCGCCCAGGTTTCTCCCCAACCCCTCCCTTTTCCTTTTACCTGGTATCTTTCTCTACTTATGTCTTCTGTTTCACCTTTTAGTTTCTACCTTTCTCTGTCCTCTCTCTGAGCTCTGGCATTTCCACCTCTCCCTTTTCCCTCCTCACTCTCTTCCTTCTTTGCACATCCAGCACCTCTCTCCTTCCTGCCTCCCTGTTGTCTACGCCCCATCTTAAGGTGACTTCTTCAAAATAGAATTTTCTTTAAATAGAATCAACCATTGAGATCAATATCCACCCTCTCCCCCCATTCATTCACAAGGGAAATCTCACCACTGAGACTACAGTATGTGGGGAGTTTTTAACTTTAAGTACTTGGGTCTCCTA